>NC_133356.1:34641909-34941909 GCF_030506205.2 Paramisgurnus dabryanus | reverse complement strand
GCAAAAATTATGTATGCGATTAATTTTGATTCATAATCACAGAGTATGTAATTAATTAGATTAAACATTTAAATCGATTGACAGCCCTAAAAATTATATTTATAGTGAAACATCCCCAAAATAGATCCTGTAATCATTTCTTCGACTCACCTAATTATTTATTTATTATTTAAATAATTTTTTGTTATTTAATGAGCGCGTTAGTAATATGCACCTATAAATGGGACGACAACACGTGTTTGCATTTTATGTGAACTTGGGCTTGATGCGAACTTTGATTTGGAACAGTACTTGGTCCGCGACTGATGACGTTTCACAAGTCCACAAGAACACAAGTACAGACAAGAACGCATATTGAGAAACGGCCATGTCTCTGGACTCTCTGCTTTGTGATTGGTTCTTGTCAGACATATATACCCTATTAGTTCATTTCCTGTTTGTCAGTCAATGTTGGATGTACGCTTTTGTTTTACCTGTGTTTGTCTGCCCATGTTCTTAGTACCATTTTTTGATTTATTAAAAGACTTACTAAAACTGCATTTGGATCCTTATCTTGCATTGGACACATTCCAACCGTCACACCCACAGATTTATTGTATATGATGACTTTGTACCTGTGTATATGGTGAGTTGAGAACCTTTTTTAAGTAATGCTTTTCAAAACACTTATGACAGTCAATTGATAATTGAGGGTAATTGAGGTGGCATCTGTCTGCTAATATAGAAAGTTGGAAAGAAGTAGTAAGATGCAATAATTTTTTGTAGATGGCAGACATGCTTGAAAGGAATTCCAATACCTAAGTTTGATACTTAAGAACTTGGAGGTGCAAGGTACAGAGGTTTTCTGCTTTTATAGTGGGACGCCAAATTCAGAGAAGATGTTGATGAAAGTGGAAAGTATGTGAACCTGTTAATGAGAAAGTCAACAAATTCACTTTTGTGATTATTTGAGTGCTGTGGCTAAAGGCTTTTACTTTAATGGAAGTGCTGAGGTGCTTTGCTGATCAATCTGTTGTTGTGGTTGGATTGTGGGGACAGGAGTTTTTGTGTGGGCTTTGCCGCAGAATGAGCAGGTGTGTAAAAGCCTGCAATTAGCCCTGCAATTGCCATTGACGAGTTATCTCGTCAATTAAGGAAAAACGCTTCCCTGCCAAAGAAATTTGATATTTTTGAGTGTCTGTTCTTTTATTTGATATATTGTATGTTTATATTTTTAAAGAAGAAAATGTTTCCTGCCTTATTTGTTGTCGCGTTTTGGAATGGGGATATTTACTGTGGAACATATGTCTATGTCCCACACTTGTTTATGGACTAGAAGGTATAATTGGAGGTGATGCTGCTGCTAAGCGATTGAAAGTTTCAGGGGGCTGAGAAAAAGTTGGAGATTGGTTGTTTTCTTTCTCAAATTCCATAGTGGTTAAACTTAGAAGGATGGCATGATTTTAAAAAGTTTTGTGAAGTCAGGTGAATGGTATGACTTCATATACAAAATGTTTGCACAGTGAGTGAAAAATCTGCCGAAAAATCATACTGTATAACAAATTTTATGACGAACTTTGATGGGTCATAGAAACATGTGGGTAACTACATTTTTTAAAAATATTTTTGGGCCATATTGTCTATATTGAAAGACAGTAGTAATTGAAAGGGGACAGGAAAGTACGGGGTGTAGAGAGGGGTATGGGATCGGCAAAGGAACGCGTTTGCACCATGTCAGAGCACTGTCCACTACTACACCATCGGCTCCGACGGGTTACTACTTTGTGATGAGGTTGTTGCTTTAAGGTTCTGTAAAAACATACCTCAAAACGGGATGTAAGCTCACCCTAGCAACCATTTTGAGCCCCTTTAGTAACCAAGATGAATATATTTGTATCACTGTGTCATTCAGGCAAGGGGGCTCATTTTACTCATGCCTCTAATCAGTTTCTCAGGATCATCACAGAACTATTAAGCTATTATTAATTAAGCTACTATTAAACAGTTATATTTTTTTAATCTAAATGTCAGAGACATGGGGGTTGGTTTATAAAATTCATATCGGCAAGCAGCCTATACAATATAATCACTGGCAGCTCCCTAGCACTCCCTAACAACCAAAGAGAGGACCCTAGCCACAGTTTAACAAAACCTATATCTCTGCATCAGAATATTGTAGAGACGTGGCCATTGGTTTATATCAATCAGACTGGCAAGCAACCTTTGGGTATATGATCACCTTAGCGGTATCATGCTAACATCATGCTAGCTTCATATTAATAGAATTATTTTTGTAATAGTATTATTTTTGAAATATAAACATGAATAATGTGCCTTTGTGATAACTAATATTTAAAAACTGAAATACTAATTTCTCGCTAGAAATGTGATAAAAAAGGTATACAAAGTAAAAATATAACTTTATTTATACAAAATTTGTTATCCAGTCGCTTTCCGGAGGCTCTTCAAATCACATTCTCGCTCATACCCACGCATAAAATTGTGGGACAAGGCGATGATGGTAAGGAGTCAGGAAGTAAAGCAAACATTGGATTCGGATGTGCATTGATGCCTTCCTACAGTGGAATGCTGCCTTCAGCATTTTAGTGATTTCGGATGGAGCCCATGTTAGCAACATGGTAAATTATGTTAGCATCATGCTAAATCATGCTAGCTTTATATTAAATCATGTTAGATTTGTGTTAAATCATGTAAACATTATGGTAAATTATGTTAGCTTTATACTAAATCATGCTAGCATAATGTTTAACCATGTCCGGTTTAGGTAATTCGTATTAGCTTCATGCTAAATAATAGTAGCTTCATTCTAAATTATGCTAGCTTTATCCTAAATGATACTAGCTTCATGCTAAATAGGGTTAAAATATGCTAACTTGCTATTTTCCCGCTGAAAAAACAGCATCAAACCAGCATGGGAATTATGCTATTGCTGGTATGACCAGCATGGGATGCTGCTGCTAGTGCTGGTTTAGCTGGTGCTGATGCTGGTTTGGTGCTGGTTTAGCTGGTGTTCACTGCTGGTCTTGCTGGTATGCTGGTTTTTCCAGCAGGGTTATCCTTTACTTAACCTTCAAAGTTCCAAATGTAAAAATCACAGCAATATTAAGGGGCACCTATTATGCAAAATCCACTTTTGCAAGGTGTTTGGACAGTGCAACCACCCTATGATGAAAAAAATCCACCGCTCCTTGTTTTAAATTTCCATTAACCCAAAGCAGACATTAGCATGCCATTTTGATTCTCTTATCAATGTGAGGTCCACTAACAGTACATTACCATCGTTTCTACACTAATTTAGATCCAGGACTATGATTTGTTGCAGCTGAGAAAAGTTTGATGACTCTTTGTTGTTTCATTTTCATGTGCTTTGTTTTATTTATATTTTGTGTATAATATAATCACTTTATTTGTCTATATCACAGGTCACTACTGTATTTGCAACAAAGCTTAAGTCATTTTCCTTTGTGCCGCTTCTGAAAAGATTGCCTGTTGAGAACCGAGCTATACCAACCTGGACAAAGGTACTCCAGAGCAGCAAACCAAAGGTGTGGACTTCAGAAGCATTCAGCTCCTGTTATTTAATTTAATTTAATTTTAGCACCCAGTTAGATGGACATAAAAATGCCATCAGATCTAAAAGAAAATGATTCACAAATCACTTAATTCACTCACCATTCCCAGCAAGCCGTCATTTCACCATATAGGTTAAATATATAGTCTGCTTGAGCAACCCACTTTTAGCCAAAATAAATTTCAATTTGGTTACATGTCGTTTTTTCCAAAATAATGTATGACATTCCTTTATGTAAACAAAGTCTGGTTTGGTTTCAATCTATTTATTACATTTTTTATTTAATTTTGGGCTGTGGTTAGACGTATATTACATTTTCACTGACAGACCACATTTTGCCTTGTTTTAGCCTGGGACGTGTTTGAACAACTATTAGACTTTTTTCAAAACCAAAATTGCTTTAAAATAAAAAGTAGATTGACATCAAAATAGCTTTAAAGAAAGCCATTAACAGGAAAATGTAATTATAACATTTGTATTGGCTTCTAAAATGGCACAACATCAGGCTCAATATCATTACAGGCAAAACACTGTTGGTTGTTGCATGTGTAATTCCCACAGTGCGGTCTGTTGCTCAGACAAAGCTCTCAAGGTTCAGAAGACAGAATGACAGATTTTTCATTTTTGTATGTGTTAATCCACTTGCACAAACCTAAAAGGCAGACTTAAATTTCAGTGACTGAAATCAGTGAGTCTCTTGGCAGAGAAAATTACCCATGTGACTGCGTACTGCTCAGATGTAAAAGGCATTTACTGAAGGCCATAAACAGTCTGCATGTGTACTTCCATGTGAGTGATAGATCCCTTATGTACATGGTCTTCTGGTTAAAAGACATGAAGGATGAAACATTCTGTGCAGATACACATAATGTATAAATGCAGTCACCGGCTCTCTCATAGTCGGGATGCTTAGGATCTGGCAATAGCCATAGTTGAGGCCTGCTGTGGGACAGCTGATGTTTTAGATCTGGTGTAGCTTGTAACATTTCCTATTTCAATGTCAGATTTCACAAGAGCCAGGGGATTCCGAATTAAGCAAGACTGATACAAGCATCTACAAAACTAATGTTTACAACCAAGACCATGAGGAGGAAGAGCTTGGAGAAACGTTTAAGATGGCGATTCAAAGTGAGGTGAATATTTTTGGTTTGTACTGTCAGTGCAAGAACTGATCCACTATTGTCTGTAAATTCACTGCTTAATTTTTTCAAGAGTGTCACAATTGCATTTAATATGTGTGATGACAAACATATTTGTAGATCTAATAGTATGAAAGCAAGTTTTTGTAGCAACGAGGGAGGAAGGACTGTTTGTTAAGAGCAAGTTTAAAAATCCATGGCTCAATCCTCATTTAATTATTTAGGTTGTGCTGCAATGACTATTTAATAACTTAAATTGCTTTAATTGGATTCATCATGGTAATGAGTCTCATTTGTTCATCAAAAGAGTTTGTGGTCCCCTGTTAGTGAAACCAGACACATTAGGGCCATCACACTAGAAAACTGCTTTTACAGAGCTTTGGATGGGAATGTTTATTGCATGTCATTTCTGTGCCGCCAGTGACACCACACAAAATGATTTTCTTCTGTGGCACACATATAACACATTTCACCTTTTACATTCATTTCATGGTGTAAGGCCTGAATCAATATTGTATCTACTTTGTATGAGCTACTTCCCCATTAACACTGCATAATTTATTATCAATCAATGATGAGATGTGGAATTGTTGCTCCAGTAATGTTAATTGTTCTTTCATTGTTTTCTTTTTTTCTCAGATACAGCCAACTGACTCTTTACAACCTAACTCACCCACCAAGCTAGCTGGGCCTTATGTTGAATCTGATAGCATAACTCCTAAGCCTAGCCCTGTCCCCATGGAAACCATTGATAACAAATACCATGGGATTTCTCATCTAAGCTTTCATAACACTTCGATGGGTGCTGAGTTCAGGCCTGGTCTGGTTTTAAATAGCCCATCCCAAAGAGAGGAGGTGCTTAGCCCTGTCAGCTCTGTTGACTTATTCACCTCCCCTGCTTCCTCTAAGGAGTCTATTCTCTCTGAGGGCTGGGACAAAGAGAGGAGTTGGTCAGCACTTCACATGTTGTCAGGTGATGCTTCTCCTGCCCTACTAAGTCGAACTCTCTCCCCATGTTCTTCTGTAAGATCAGGGGCCTTCACACCCTCAGTGATGAGAATTAAGCGGCATGCCTTGGCTCCGGGTTCCAGCTTGCTGCAGATGTCATCCACTTGTGGAACACCCTCTTGTGACAGTCGAACAACCTCACCTTGTCCATTGTCGCCCCGAGCCAGACACAGGCCCCCACCAACCCAACTCTCCCTGCTGACAGCCATCCTCCGGAAAGGTCGCCTGCCTGTCCTGTCCTCTGCTTTTCAGAGACCCTACACGCCCTGCTGGCCTATCTCTTCATTTAGCATGTCATCCTGTTTAGCATGTTCAGCTGCTTCTGCTGTTGCACCCATAAATGTGTCCAAAGCAAAGACTTGTTCCTCTGTAGATAGACCCTGCAGAGAGTCTTGCCAGAATCTGCCTGACCACAGTTCTCTGACAATAACATCATTAGCCAGTGCACCTGACAAAGAGCCGCCAAAATCACTAGAAAGACTTATCTCTTGCCGACATGTTGCTGGGAATAGTAGCATTGCCTTACCTACAGAATGCAGTCATTTGACTTCAAGAAAACCAGGACACAAGGACAATTGTTTACCTACAGTTCCTGGCCCTCTCTCTTGTACCTCCTTTTCCCACACGAGGTCTTTGTCTCCTAAATCGAACACTTTGCCCTGTTACAGCTCTGACCAGCCTCCATTAATGTCATGGGATCGCATTGCTTCTGTGGATCCTAATAAGTCTTTGGCCTCATCCATTTTTAGTGATGACCTAAAATCACACACTTTGTCTGAAAAAGATTTTTTAACACTAAACCAGGGACAGCAGTCATCTGATCTCTCTGCTGAGCTATCTCTAAAAGACAAAGGAAGTTCATCTGACCATTTTGTCAGCTACTCATCAAAACCGGCTCGTAGTTCATTTGAAACTTCCTTCTTTCCAACTCCGAAATCACGCGAATCACACGATAACTCTTCACCCTTGGATTTAAGAAACACAACGAACAAATCAGATACCCTCCACCAAAATGGCTGCAAAAGTGATGTTGAAAGAGTATGCCTGTCATCCCCAGCATTTAGACTGTCTCCCTCTCCCAGACCTGTAGGTCTCACCTGTCTGTCCTATACCCCGTCAACCTCTCCTGCTTATCCCTCTGCCCAACTGTACTCCTCCACCCCTGAGCGCTGCACACGTTCCCCAGCAGTCCCAAGCCGCACGCTCTCTGCTTCACCCTCATACTCTCTCTGTTCATCACCCTCTCCTTCCTTATGGAGTAGCACATCAGACTGCACAGATGGTAAAAATAGAAAGGTACAGAGCATGCCCTTTTGTCAATACATGTATGCTACTGTGAGTGCAATGGCATTCGCTGTTTTGCTCCAGTATAAATGACATGCATTCCCATTGCCCTTACACATCACTGTAAAAAAATTATATGCATCTTACTCACGCAAGAGCAGTACATTTTGGAAAAGGGCAAGTTTGTAATGTTGCATGTTTAATGTTGGTTTGTAATTTTGGATTGGACAAAATGTGCATGTTTGGAGTCTTTTGTAGACATTTTGCTAGGTTATTTAGGCAGATCTTGTCATTGAGTGACAAGTGTTGACAAACACAACAGAAAGCAAGTTTAGTTGTTAATAGTTGGAGAGCTGAAATAGCTGAACTTAAGCATATAATTGAGCTGTTTTAGCTGCTTGTGTTTTAATATGAAGTGTTACACAATGTGTGCTAAAGCAGATAATCATAATAATAATTATATATAAAATAGTCAACTTATATAAAGGTCTGTTCATTTGTAAATTATCCAAAACTATGCATAGTTACTTAATTTACAGTGCAAACCCTATCCTGTTTCATTAACATAAAAAAGCAATTATTTTGTGATGCTTGACAATATCATGAATGACTTTTACTCCCCATTGCTTGTGCATTATGCAGATGTTGTGTTATTCAGTTTCACTTTTGACTCCTATGAAACTAACTTATCAAGCACTCTTTCCTATTATAGAAATACAAGATCAAATCCACTTATAAGGCACTCGCCGCTATTCCTACAAATACGCTACTTCAGGAACAGCAGGTAATTATTCTTAACAATGGCTCTTATTTAGGGTACAAAAATGAATCCTGTTCACTCAATATCAGCCATTATATAGCCATTACATTACAATTCTTTAGATTCAATTTACTTTTATTGTCGCTAAAGAGGGTCATGTGGTGCTAATGAAAGAGGGTTAAATCGAATCATTGATTTCTTCCTTGACGGACAGCAGAATAGAATTGCTTGTAAGTGGTTGCTTTTTAGTAGGTGAATGAATGACCATTAGATAGGCATTAGAAAAGTTTACAATATACTGGACAAATTCGAAATAATCAAAAAAAATTGAGTTCTAAATTGAACTGATTCAAGAGCATTCAGAATTTGGTTGATCTGTCCAGCCACCTCACATGTTAAGGTTGGGACTTTGTAGAGTATGTCAACAACATATTCATTTGTCATTTTTCTTCTGAAGGCCATAGATGATGATGTCAACAAAAATGAGGCTTCCTTCAGCCTAGCGAACAGCTATGCGTGGGAGGACCCACATTCAGAGGTAATTGAGACCACAGTATATAGCAACAGGGTTGTCACCAGTGGCCGGTTGCATAAACTTCTAAGACTAGTCTAGTTAGTCATGTTTTTTTTCCAAGACTGATCATAACGGTTTAAAGTATGTTACATAGAAAGCTAGATTGGTCTTATTCAAATCCAAATAAAACGACTGATTAGACCTAACTAATTGCAAGTTAGTCTGACTCATTTTTATGACTTTTTAGTCTTAACTTCACGGCTATGTTTATGCATCCGGCCGCAGGACATACAGAAGGGGGACTTTTTGTTTTCATGGGGGGGCACACTTCATAAGGTTAGAAACAGACTGAACAAACTCATTTGAAATAGACCAATACAACTCTACAATGACAACAAAACACATAAGTTATCTCACACCTGTACACAATGTAACAAGAGTCTAGACTGCTTACAATAATCAGCTACGCCAAAGGAATAACGAGTGATATATAAACCTACAATACTATATGCTTACTGTATACCCTTCTTATATCATTTATATTGTTTTTAACAATGACAGTGACAAGGAAATGTAATAGGAAATGTGAAAATACAGAGTAGAATGTGTTCCAAATACCTGCGTTAATCCAATCACAATGAAAAATGCCCTTTCGGCATAGTAATACTTCAAAATATTAAGGATGTTATATAAAATGACCACCAACATATGAACTGGCCATCTCTCTATGCAGATGTGTTCTCCAGCACAGCTACGTCAGCAGTCTGCAGAATTGTATGCCACCATTGACGAAGTTCTAGAAGACCCCATTCAAGAAGTAAGCTGCCACCATTATTAGAGTCATTATTTTCCATGATTGCAAAAAAATGTCATGCTTTAATCAAATCTTTTCCAGCATCAATCGCACCATGTGAAAAAAGCCACTGAGTGGTCTACGGCAGCAGAGGCACCTTGGGTACGTGATTACTGAGCAGAAGCTGTGGTTTCTCTCAGCTTTAGTGTGATTATCTACAACTGAATTGTTTTCAATCAAGACATTATTTATATTGTTTGTCTAGAAAATAATATTCCTTTTTTGTATGTATTATCTAATCAGTGTTATCATTTTCAAATGAATTGCACAGTTAATAGATACACCGAATGTGGCAAGTAACAACAAATGGATATCTGTTTTGCCCAAACTTAAGGACCGTGAGAAGCAAACAAAACTGTATTTACATTCCTAAAAGAAATCTGGATACTGTTATTATAAATGATGCACAACAACAGTTGGATAAATTCACCTCCCCATCTAGCCTTCACAAATATCATTAAAAATAAAGTTGGCCCCCTCTGCTTAAGCTCCGAGGTAACTTAGGTAGCACAAAAGTGACATGATTTCAGTCATTTATTCTGGCTAATAGAGATGAACTTTAGCCAAGTTCCACTGGGAATTAAGCCCCTGCTGTTCATATCTGGCCTGTAATTGCGACATCTTAGAATTGTTTGATTACATTCACTTTATGGGCTGCTTTGAAATCGGGCAGGTTTCTCATTCTTTCCTCACATATTCTTACTCTTTTACTCTGAATTTCTAAATCCACAGACATCATCGCCATCTCCAAAACCGTTGGGAAGGGAAACAAAATATGTGAGTGTTCCGACAATTATTTATCTTTGTTAATATTTTACGCTCAGACTTGTGTACTGAGAAGGTACACAGAAATGAAGTGTCCCTGAGGATAAGTAGAACATCTCAGTAAAAGGCACCTTAGTAATCTTCCTGCAGGCACCCTTAACACTGCACATTTTAGACGTTTCCTTGACTGGATAACTTCCATTCTCCAAACCGCGTATCCTCTGCAATGATCCAGTTAATAATCAGATTTACTGAGGTTTAACTTATAATAAATCTAAGTTATAATGCAAAAATTGTTACATCTTTCTGCTTTGCATTGTTTATGCCATGATTATTGTATATTCAAAAATTTTCAGATCCTTTCATACCTTTTCTGACCTCTTCTGAATAATTTACTTTTAATAATAGTTCAGACATTGTTTACATTCTGAGATTTGAGCTGAAATGGATTTTTACACTTGGACAATTGTAGCAAATTTTCTTGTCACACAAATCACAGACTTTGAAAAGCCACTTGTTTTTAGCTTTTCCATTTAAGTCAGAAAAAGAAATTTAACAGAATATCATAGACTCAGCACTGACTTAAATAATGTTAATTAAAGTGTCCAAATGAAAGATTTGATGAATTATTTCATAATTAAGAGACAATTAAATACACAATTATAGTAGTTCTGTCAAAACTGCTGATAGTAATTCTTACCTAAAGGCAAACCTATACACTGTCATTTAATGCTGCAGGAAGTATTCAGTTTAATATATTTATGTGCATTTCATTTTTGATGACTTATTGATGTCTTGCCTAAAGCAACCTATTTGTTCTCCTAGGCAAATCCTCAGCTTCAAACTTCTGCATTTACTGCTAAAACTCTGGTATGCAATTCATTTTATGAATTACTTAATATGCAAACATTCAAAAATGTTGATTTAGCAATGTATTTATGTTTTTCAACATATAAATAATAGCATTGGTGTGAGGGTTATAGGCAGCACGTTCTGACATTGTAGGCGGGGTTTTGATGTGCAGGGTTTCCTGTAAAAACTGTCAGCTGTGGCTGCCAGAAAACATCTATAAAAATACAGTAAACAATTTTATAGTTTAAAACAGTGAGAAATCCCATAAAACATTATATTTTATGTTCCCTTTCAGTCTGTCACTACTACGTCACGTCGTGACCGACGAATTGGGAACTCGCTTAGAGAGACTAATCTGCCTCGATATACTAATAAAACGGCAATGAACTTGGCATTGAGGTATTTGCATAATGCTGGCGCAGCCCCACCCCGCCAGGTGCGTATATAAGCCGCAGGTGCAGAATCCTCCCCCTCACCTCCCTCACCAGCGGAGCCGCTAAGGGTTACACGGGGATCCCTCTGGTGGAGCGGGGGGTCGCGATGCAGCTGTGTCTGGCCACAGCTGCCTCCTGGAAAGACCGCCCAACCCTCCCCTCCCGTGCTTGCAGACAGTTGTATGGTTTAACAGCCGCTGCCCACCAGGCATGTGGAGAGGCAGCTTCAGCACTCCATGCCATGGCGTTGCTGCAGGTTCACCAAGCCAAGGCCTTGAGGGATCTGCACGAGGGAGGACACCGCCACTGATCTGGCTCTCTGTGCTACGAAGGTGACAGCGCAGGCGATTGGTCATGCCATGTCCACGCTGGTGGTCCAAGAATGCCACCTCTGGCTGTGTCTAGCGGACATGTCGGATTCTGACAAGAATAAGTTCCTGGATGCTCCAGTGTCCCAGACCGGCATCTTCGGCGAGCAATTCTCCGCAGCTCAGAAGCAGACGGAAGTGATCGCTCAGAACATGCCCTGGCACAAGCGAACCGCATCTTGCCCTCCAGCACCGGCTGCCCCGTCTCCAGGTCTCCAGAGGATCAAGAGAGACGTGAGCGGGCATTCACATGCTCATCCTCCCTCTCCTCTATCGCCAGTGGGTGTTTCTCGGAGTCTGCGCTCTCCGCTGAGGAGACCAGACGACCATCACCCTCACCGGAGTCTGCGCTCTCCACTCAGGAGACCAGACGACCATCACCCTCAGCGGGTTCAGGTCAGTGTCACACACACACACACTGTACATATTTGTGTTCTCACGGCACACGCACCGGCAGTCCCACCTGTCCCGCTCCGCTGCCCCACCGCTGGTACACCGGACGTGCCATTAATTCCTCTCGTGCGGTCTCTGGGTGCTTGGTTTCAGCTTCCCAGCCCGTCTCGTTGGGTTTTACGCACGGTCCGCCTCGGTTATGAAATACAATTCAGCCGGCACAAACCCAAATTCTCGGGCGTTTTTCGTTTCACCACGGTGAAAGCGTCCGATCCACATGTACTGCGTGCAGAAGTGGATGTCCTGCTGGCGAAGGACGCGATCGAGCCGGTCCCTCCAACCGAGATTAGGTCAGGGTTTTACAGCCCGTATTTCATAGTACCCAAAAAAGGCGGTGGGCTACGACCGTTCTTGGATTTACACATTCTGAACAGAGCTCTTCAGAAGAGATCCTTCAGGATATTAACGCCGAAGCAAATATTTAAATCGATTTGCCCCCAAGATTGGTTTGCAGCAATAGACCTGAAAGACGCGTACTTTCATGT
The DNA here is from genome assembly GCF_030506205.2 of Paramisgurnus dabryanus. NCBI lineage: Eukaryota > Metazoa > Chordata > Actinopteri > Cypriniformes > Cobitidae > Paramisgurnus > Paramisgurnus dabryanus. Next base: position 34,929,423 of record NC_133356.1, on the reverse strand, counting down.
GTCCATTCTCCTTCGTCACAGGCCATTTCTCCGCTTTGCGTTCGAGGGGCGGGCATATCAGTACAAAGTTTTACCTTTCGGGCTGTCTCTCTCTCCCCGTGTGTTCACGAAAGTAGTGGAAGTTGCGTTAAAACCCCTGAGAGAGAGCGGCGTTCGCATTCTAGCTTACATCGACGATTGGCTTATAATAGCGCATTCTCGGCGGACGCTTTGCGACCACAGAGATTTAACGCTTCTGCATCTTGCCCGTTTGGGTCTTCGGGTCAACTGGAAGAAGAGCAAACTCTGCCCCACGCAGAGGATCTCTTTTCTCGGTATGGAACTGGACTCAATCGATTTATCGGCGCGTTTAACAGAAGCGCGCGTCCAGTCAATTCTGACTTGCCTTGATTCATTTGAGGGAAGAACGCGGTCCCGCTGAAACAATTTCAAAAGCTCCTGGGGCATATGGCACCAGCCGCGGCTGTGACACCGCTCGGTCTGCTCCATATGAGACTGCTTCAGCGTTGGCTTCACGATTGAATCCCGAGGAGAGTGTGGCGCGCCAGCATCCACTGTGTAACCATTGCACCTGCGTGTCACCTAACATTCCCCCCGTGGTCAGACCCCGCGTTTCTCAGGGCCGGTGTGCCCATGAGACAGGTCTCTCGGCATGCTGTTGTCCACACAGATGCGTCCGACATGGGCTGGGGAGCCACGTACGACGGGCTTGCAGCTTCAGGGGTGTGGACAGCACCCCAGCTGCACTGGCATATCAATTGCCGCGAGTTGTGGGCTGTATATCTGGGACTTGTGCGCTTCGCTATGGAGCTGCGAGGGAAGGATGTACTAGTACACACCGACAACACTGCGACTGTTGCGTATATCAACCGTCAAGGTGGTTTGCACTCTCGTCACCTGTCGCATCTCGCTCGTCATCTCCTCCTTTTGGAGTCAGAAGCTTCTGAGGTCCCTTCGTGCCATTTACATCCCGGATTCGCTCAATACAGCGGCAGACGCGCTTTCCCGAGCTGCGTGCACCGGCGAATGGCGACTCCACCCCCAGACGGTTCAGCTAATTTGGAAGAAGTTCGGTCGTGCGCAGATAGATGTGTTTGCGTCGCCGGACAATACCCATTGTCGCCTGTTTTATTCACTAACCAAGGGCAGCCTCAGTGTGGATGCGTTGGCACACAGCTGGCCGCACGGATGCGCAAATACGCATTCCCTCCAGTGAGCTTAATCGCACAGACGCTGTGCAAGGTCAGACAGGACGAGGAGAGCCTTCTTCTGGTCACGCCTTACTGGACGACCAGGAGTTGGTTTCCAGAACTGATGCTCCTCTCGACAGCCCCTTCCTGGCGGATTCCCCTGAGGAAGGAACTTCTTTTTCAAGGAGGGGGCACGTTATGGCACCCGCGCCCCGACCTGTGGGATCTCCATGTATGGTCGCTGAGTGGGCGGTAGGTTGTGGTGATTTATCGCAAGCGATATCTAACCCCATCTCTGCAGCGCAAGCGCCGTCTACTAGACAGGCTTACACGCTCAAATGGAACCTGTTTGTCACCTGGTGCTCTTCGCAACGCGAGGACCCCCAAGAATGCCCCGTTAATATCATGCTCTCTTATCTTCAACACCGGTTGGAGCATAGGCTGTCACCCTCCACCACTAAAGTTGATATCGCCGCTATATCTGCACATCACTCTTTAATAAACGGTAGATTGGTCGGCCAGCATGATTTAGTTATTAGGTTTTTAAGAGGCAAACCTGAACCCTTTGTGCCCTCCCTCTATTCTTCCTTGGGACCTGTCCATGGTGCTGAAAGCCCTGCAGGGACCCCCATTCGAGCCTCTGCAGTCTGCGAGTCTTAAGTTTTTATCAATAAAAACTCTGACCCTGCTAGCATTGGCCTCCGTAAAGAGAGTAGGGGACCTACATGCATTCTCCATTGATGTTTCGTGCCTTCAGTTTAGTCCTGCTGTCTCGAGCGTAACACTTAGACCCAGGCCAGGCTACGTGCCCAAAGTTCCCACCACTCCCTTCAGAGATCAGGTGGTGAGCTTGCAAGCGCTGCCCCCGGAGGAGGCAGACCCAACCATGGCTTTGTTGTGCCCCGTACACGCACTGCGACTCTACGTGGATCGCACGCAAAGCCTCAGGACTTCAGACCAGCTCTTTGTCTGTTATGGTGTTCAGCAGAGAAAGCTGTCACTAAGCAGAGGATGTCTCATTGGATAGTTAATACTATCGCCCTGGCTTATAATCTGCAGGGCATTCCTTGTCCATTTAATTTGAGAGCTCACTCCACTAGGAGTGTTGCCTCATCTTGGGCTCTCGCTATTGGTTCTTCGTTAACAGACATCTGCAGAGCTGCTGGTTGGGCGACACCTAATACGTTAATTAGATTTTACAGTGTTCGTATTGAGCCTGTCTCCTCTCATGTTCTTTCCTCATCAGGAGGAGCACGGAGAACAGACTCGCACGTCGGCTTGCAGCCTCCGACTGGTGCTTCACAGTAAGTGTCAGTATGGAAGGCCTTTAAGACCGAAATGCGTAATGGTTTGATTTGTCCCTCCTCCGCTGCCTTGGCAGCTGATGTTGCGGAGCATTGGCTGTCAGCCTCTCACTAGCTGTATCCTCGCGAACCTATGTGTTGGGCTCGGGCATCCACTTTGTGTCCCCTAAGCGGGGTTCCTTTGTGAGTATTTTTCCGTGGGGTTAATCCTACTAGCCCACGTTTCCCTCAGCAGAGCACTGCTTTGCTTACACAGCCACGGCTGTCCTTCTCAACTACGGTTGTCTTCGCCCACCTTTAGCCCTTAACGGGGCGGTGGCTTCCGCAGCGTTCCTATCCCGCTCAGATAGAGTGCTGCCCAGTCGCTGGCATTACTGTGGGGTTAAAGGAACATCTAGCGCCCGTCCTTCTGCCTTAATCCTATTCTCCATCTCCTTAAATGGAACCGGAGGGCTTTTTTGCAGACACTGGAAGAGGTCAGCTCCAAGTGGGGTTTTGGCCGGTCACATTTTTCGGGCTTTCTCAGCGAAAAGAAGCTAATTTCGTATTCTGCACCTGCGGCTTATATACGCACCTGGCGGGGCGGCGCCAGCATTATGCAAATACCTCAATGCCAAGTTCATTGGCGTTTTAGTAGTATATCGAAGCAGATTGGTCTCTCTAAGCAAGTTCCCAATTCGTCGGTCACGACGTGACGTCTCCGTTCCCTCCTTCAGGGAACGAGGGTTACATCCGTAACCGCGAAGTTTTCTTAACTGTATATTTTACAGCAAAGTGTAGGTATATTGTACACAGGGGCTTTGCACAACATCTTGGGCCGTATGCATAGTAGGCAGTCCTGCTGGGCTCCCATGCCCCACCCCCATAATGTATTCCAGACTCTTCAAGGGCCCTGGTAATCAGAACTGGTTTTACCCCCAGTCCGACGCCCCTGATTGTACAGTTCTTAATAACATATTTTTAATTAATTGACATGTGACCACAAAGCCAGTAATAAGGGTCAGATACAGTTCTGAAGAAAACATTATAATATTACAATCTGAGTAATATATTTAGCATAAGGCACAAATCTCATTTCATATCCATTTTGAGCAATTACAGTTATCACAATAAGGAAAATAAAACCATGGTTTAATTAGTGTAGTAATCATGTTATTAGCAGATTAAGTGACATGTTTAACTAAAAATAAAATACCATGGCTATTATGGTGAGACCATCATGCATTTGTGGTTACTAATTAAACAGAAAAAAAATATGCTTATGGTTCAGTCATGCTTTGTTTTCTTAATGGGAAATCATCTCAAGTGCATTGCTAAATAATGACTACACATCAATCACCCTGTAAAAAGTATGTGTTAAATTAAGGACAGCAGGTTGTTGTTATTGTGGTCTTTAAACACAGCAATACACTGTAAAAAAAAATCTGTAAAATTTACGGTAAAATACTGGCAGCTGTGGTTGCCAGAACTTCACTGTTAAAAATACGGTGACAATGTAAAGGACATTACAGTAAGCTTTTTTCCCAGCTGTAAATTTCAGAGTTTAAAACAGCTGTTTTTAAGGTAAATTACTATTAAAAACAAATATACTGTAAACTTGTTTAAGGTAATTTCCTGCTAAAAAACATCAATAATGTGAAGCTGTTAACGAGAAACTACTGTGAAAAACAAAATATATTATGTAAACCCCATTACAGTCTTTCACTATGAAAAAAAACATCACAACTGTATCATCTATCACATTATTTTACTGCTAAACAATATCAATAATGTGAAGCTGTTTACAGTAAACTAATGTGAAATACCACATATTCTGTTAAACCCATTACATTCTTTCACTATGAAAAACACATCACAACTGTATCATATATCACAGTATTTTATTGCAGTTTGATCTACAGTAAATTTCTGGCAGCTGTGGTTGCCAGAATATCACCGCATAAAATACAGTAGAACACATGAGAACATACAGTTTGCTGGCATTATTTTTATCACACACAGCTACTGAATTTTCAAAGGGAATACAACAAAACACAAAGTTCCCATTAATCAAGCCACACTTAAACATACAAACTAAGACATGGCTTTTGCATTTGTTTTGAATAATGCTATTTTTAATACCTCTAATTTTCTTAAAGTTGTTGGTTAGAGTCTGGAGAATGTTCAGAAAATCTAATTCCAGCATAGTAATTGAAAAAACTGACTTCAGAACTGTAATATAACATTTGCACAGTTGTTTTTTTTTGAGGATTTAGTCATTCCATCTAATAAAAACAAACTGGTGGTATACACTTAACAAACTGTTTGTGTTGTACAATTACAAAAATAACGAACTTAAAGTATAAGTCCAGAGTAATTTCAACCCAGCCCTTTGAGAGACAGATTTCATTGATCAGTTTAATGATGCGATTTTGATTAGTTTGGCGCACCACCCTTAGCACTGCAATGTTAGTGCTGTTTGAGCTGTTAGCACCGAAGACAGTCAAACTATGATCAACGAAATATGTCTCTTGAAGGGCTGGTCGACCTGTTGTCATGCTGAAAAAATACCCTGGGTTAAAATTACTCCGCACTTACACTTGAAACTGTATTATGAAAAATCACGATCACAAACACATCTTAAAAGTACAGTATTCCAATTTACTTTAAAATCCGTTGCACTTCACTCATGTAAAACTTACATTAACTAAAATCAAAATTTGCAAATTTAAAAAATAAAATTTTCCATTTTCAAAATAATAGAGGTAGGCAATCAAAATGTATATCACAGTTTAATTTGTCTCTCTCCACTCATGATCAGCGAGATCTGCGATGAGGGTGAGGACTCTCGGGTTTACTGTCAGCTGCTTCTTGTTCTTCTTTGTTTCAACTTTTGTGCCCCTCTCAGGGTTGATGTTGAAGAAACACCTTTGTGAACACAAACATATAAATTAATATAGTGATTTGTTTTAAATGTGTAAATAAAAAGAAACAATGTGCATACACACACTTTACCTCTGAAGGAACTCAAGGGTGGATCCCAGATCTACTGGATAGTGGATGTTCAGGCAGTAGTAGCTACCAAACATCAAGCAGATGGCAGTGGTGAAGTTGGAGATTTGGTCGTTCACAATCTTGCAGTCTATGCTGAGCATGAACTGCCTTGCACCATAGCAGCAGGTTCCTGCAAAGAACAGCACATCAGCTATTACCATTCAATAGTGCAAATACAAAATGTTTTGAATGATGCACAATAACAGAACAGAGCAGACTGTTTAAGTGAATCACATTACATGATCTTTTACTTTCTCAGTACAAAATATGACTAGCATTTTTAAAGCGTAACTCTTGCCAAGATGGGTGTTTTTGTGATTGTACACGAGTCAAACGTTCGGTTAAAAGCATAAATACGTCCGAAGTGCCACTTTTAAGCTTCTCCATATTGTCGTTTCTAGTCAAATCTCCTTTTGAATGGGAATAGTACGGGCACTACTATTTCGATACATGATTGCTTCAAAATCACGATTTTTAAAACACTAAGATGGCTCGACACAACATGAAACTTTGATTGAAGTATCATCAGTGTCTGTACACAGGAACTCGAGCATTGAAAACATTGTTGGTGTACAAAGAGTTTACTAAAAAGAAAGGTTTTGAACAACTCACTTTTTGACTGGCAAGTTGGCGGCCAGGATAAAAACCAAGTAAGTTGTTCGAATTTCTTTTTAGTAAAGTATGTGTACACTAACAATGTTCTCAATGCTCAAGTTCGTGTGTAGAGACACTGATGATACTTCAAAGTTTCATGTTGTGTTGAGCCTTCTTAGTGTTTTTAAAATAGGGATTTTGATGCGATCATGTATCAAAATAGTAGTGTCCCTAAGATTCCCCATTCAAAAAGCCATTTGACCTGAAAACAACAACAGGGACAACCTTAAAAGTGGCACTTCGGACATAATTATGCTTTTAAACAAAAGTTTGACTGGAGTACATTCAGAACAGCACCCCAGGATGCATTTTGGTGCGAGTTACACTTTAAACTTGACCGTGCATTTTATGCAACATGTCCATACAGACCCCTTCAGTAAACTGGAATAAACTTACCACATACAATGATGCAAGGGGTCACAGGCAAGCTTTCCACGTGGACTTCATTTGCCAGGCATGTCTCCTCTACGTAGTGGAAGAGGTGCTCCTCTTTTTCATTGAAGTAGGAGAGAATAAGCAGCACCATATCCTTGATGTCACCTGAGCTGCCCTCCAACGGCCCTCTCAGAAATTTCAGCTTTATTACAGTCTCCAAGACCCGTTTGTTCTTGTCTGCACAGACAGTTGTCATAAAGTTCAAAAGCCGTTTTCCCTTTTTTTCAACACTATTGAGAAAAGTATCCTTAAGTGGTAGTCCTGTGAGCTCTAGGAAATGGACGGTCATCCCAATTTCTTCAAATAAAAAAGGCCATTCTTCTATTAGGTGTTGGAGATCTGTTCCTGTGTTTATTGCTTGACGTTGGGAGTAGTAAGTGCACTTCATAAGGGCTTTTACCTCTTCTGGACTGAAAGTATGCTGTTCACGAAGCATCTTCATTTTATCCTTCTTCTCCTGTTGGCTTTCCAATGTCTCACTGACTGGCATGAACTTCAAATTCCACTTTATGCAGCCATATGTGTCCTGAACAACTGCCCTTTGCTCAGCTGGGATTTCATCTGTGTCTGAGTCACCCGTTTCCGGTTTACGCCTCTTAATCCTTGGTGCTGAAGGCCGCTTCACGTTGTCAATGCGGGCTTGTAGCTGTTTGACTAGTGAGTGATATCCTGCTCCCACTACCTCACCTTCTATGACATCTTTTAGGGACTGTGGATACTTGGCAACAATTTTTTTGGCAACTTCTGTAGACTCTAGTTTACTTGGAGATGCACAAGTGTTCATCATTGCAGAGACAACAATCCGGATCATTTCACGCCGTAAACGTGGGCTTGGCCTTTTCCCTCTCTCCAAGCACTGCATCAAGTCTTCAGGAAATGTTCCCCATGGAATCTGAAAGCTGTCAACCCAATCTGCAGTTCTAATCAGATTGCTGGGTGAGGTGCAAGGTGAGAGTGAGGAGTGAGTGGAGTTAGAAGACGTGAGAGGTGAGACTGAAGGACTGACGGCTGACTGGCTGTGGGTTTCAGGGCTCTGAACTGTAGAACAAAAATAATGAAAATAAAGATGTATTAAACTGATTGGTGGTATGTGTACCATTAGTTCATTTGATATTCAGAATTGCAAATGAAATATCAAACAGATGAAAATCTTCTGCCTGGAGAAGATATAAAATTTCTATCATAGAATATGCTCACTGTTCTGACGAGAATATGATGGAAGATGATTGAAACGTAATGTGTATAAGCCGCAGAGATATAGATTTTTTGCAAATTTTGTGTAGAAATTGTGGCTTATAGTTGGGAAATTACGGTATGTGAAGTATACATGGTGGTCTGTCCAAAGTCACCAGCGTCATTGGCATAAGGCAGCAGTTTTCAAAATCAAAATCAAATTTGCTCCTGTGCTCATTTTTCAATATGTTTTTTTTTCTGTGAGCATAAAAACTAATGTTTGGTATTCAACTGAACATCAAATGAACAAATGGTGTTTGAACCATTGATATATGTTCAAGTAAATTCTGTTGATTTGTACTTACTGGTTTGTTTCCATGCAGCAACCAATCTTCTCGCTTGTATTGGTCGTAAAACTGATGCAAGATCAGCCTCCTGTAAAAAGTGAAAATCCTCAGTGGTCTCAACCCCCAATGATTGTAGTGTCTCCTCCACAAGGTTTAGAATTGGGTCTGGGAGGTCTGGCAACACCTTAGTAATGGAACTTCTGATATTGTTTTGCGCTGAAATATCCATTTCTAAGAATGAAAAAGTGAATTAAGTTCAGTTTACATAAGAATGAAAGACCATAGACAGGCATTCATTATTGTGACAGCACACTGTGTTTCAATGGAACCAATTGATATCCATCCTTCTGGTAAGATGGCAATGGATAGAAATCAATTAAGTCAATGATGTTCAGACAGTGCATCCTTTCATTGTCCTTTTTAATGGAGTACATATGGAAATGAGCTAAGAACTCAGCACTAGGGCTGAACGATACATCGAATTTTCATCGTCATCGCGATATGAACTCACGCGATGAACACATCGCAACAGACAGCCTTGACGCGATGAATGAAGGGAAAACAGTAAGCGCATGTAATAAACGTTTGACCTATCACGTTTAGTCCTGAAGACATGTGCTGCGTCCGAAATCGCCTACTACCATACTATATAGTATGCAAAAAGCACTACTTTGCCTACTATATATTATGGAAGTAGGCGGTTTCGGACGCAGCGATGGTTTGCGCGTTCATGCTATGAGGCCAATCAGGGGAACCCCCAAGTCAGCTACGCTCAGATTGATTTGGGAGGTGTCAGTTGCGACGCTGTGCCTGTTAGCAAAAACTATGGCAGAGGAAGGAGAGAAGAGTGAGGAAAATGTGTTGTCAGACGAAGACCTTGTGGTGAAAATGAACAGCACTTCAGCTATATCATGGAATTATTTTGGATTTAGGAGAGATGACGCCGCAAACACAGGTACTGTGGAAGCGGTGATTCTCATATTGCGTTTATTGCGCGCTCAAGTTCATTATTTCAAATGTATGTGTGCTCTTGGAGCGCCGCGGTCGCGACACGCTCGTTTTTCCAGGTATTTCAAAAACATTTTAACTTTTCAGAATGACACAAGCGCAGCGTGCAGTTCATGTGACAATAACCTACGTGTCTAGTGTTTTCCACGTGTTTTAGGCGCGACATGTGAATGGCCCCTAAAACATGAAAAAAAAACTATATATATTTATCGCAACTCACATCGTCATCGCAACATTAAACAATGTCATCGCACATCGCAACTTTTCCTCACATCGTTCAGCCCTACTCAGCACTGTACACTGACACAATAAAATGAATAGTGTCATTTTTCATCAAAATAAGCATTAGTTCACCAAACTCCACGTTAGCCATATTACCAGTCACAAGGAATTGTCCTTTTTTGTACAATGTTCCCTTATAAGACATTTCTACTGTGACCTGTGTGTCAATATCAGTGAAGCCAAACTGTCTGACTGCATCTTGAATGGCTTGACTGTAGAGTTCCAGGTAAAATGGTGAACTGTCTTTGACTTGCAGGACAACTTGGCCAAGTGATCCTGCTGAGAGGTAAGCCTGCAGCATTTGATGTCTTTCGGAGAGAGTAAAGCAGAGGTTTTTGAAATTCTTTAAATTCCTTGCACATGTCTTGAAATAACTGTGCTTGCTCTCGAATCTCATCGTCCAGAGTCTGATCAAAGGGCCAAATTTCAAAATGAGTGCCGGATAATGACGTAAATAATGATACTTGGGTTTCAGCTTAGTGTTTGGGAACAGAGCTTTTCTTGACTCTAAATATTCTTGAATTAGAACATCAAGAAATGCAACCTGAGGCACAGAGATTTTCTGAGCGCATACCATGTCCACAATGTCTTTTAGCTGCAGAATCAACTGCCAAACATCATCAGCTGTGTCTTTCACTAGGTCACCAATTAAAAGGGGCAGCAGCCTCAGAAAATTCCAGTTCTGTATGGCCTGTCCTGACAGTTTCTTTGCTAGAGGCTTGACTGTACACGGCTTTGTAGAAGCATCAGATGCACAGTATTTGAACTGATTAATGCGCCGATTCAGAGTGGAGTAAGTGAACCATTTATTTGTCTTTACGAAATACTTAAGACACAGTGCAACATCATAGGACAAAATGCCCTCAAAGATGTCATGGCCTAGACAAGGTGGCAGACCTGGCTGACAAACATGGAAGTAATTTAAAGAGTTGAAAACTGACCTGAACTTCACTCCTTCTGATGTATCTTCAGTCTGGAGGCGCTCAATGGCAGAATCGTACTTCTCAATGGTGCGCTCTGGTCCACACAGATTTGGATCATCACCCTGAAATTCAGATCGAGTTATGAGACAGTACCGACAAAAATATTGAGAACAACTGAAATTTTCAGAAAAACCCCCAATGCAATGCGAGCCCAAATTATCGCCAGCAATGCAATACAAGGTCCCTCTGACTACCGTTTCATGAGATGTCACTATCCCATTCTCCTCCAATTCCTTCAAGTCGCGTAGAAATTCAGAGAACACCTTAGCATGGCCAAATTCTTTGAAATCTTTCTCTCTGCACAATAAAACAAGTGACATGTGGTCTGTGTCAGACCGTACATGAAGTGGCAGATTAGCAACAGACACATAAACAGCTAATACTTTATGTTTGGTCTTTGCAGAGCCTAGAGGATTTACAACTTCAAAGGCATCCTGGTATAGCACTAACTTTAAACAGGATGGGTTTTGCACAAAAAAATCTTTGCTCTTAAATATTTGACCATCACTAATGTCACTTAGAACATCCACAGAAGTCTCAGTCGAGTGCGCTCCTGATACACAACTCAACCATAGATCAGACTCTAACAAACATTTTAAAGTCTCCCTCACTGGAACATAATAGGCAAACCTGTCTCTCCGATTCTCATCTCTTCCTAAAAACAATTTCTTAGGCTCAATAAAGTTGAACATTTTTTTGAAAGACTGCGTTCTTGAGTATGCTGTCCTCATCGGCCCTGTATGACATGCAGAAAACAGATCGAAACCTTTAACAGACTCACAAACTTTGGTGATGTCCTCATCTGACAATGGTGTCTCATTTTTTAACAATGAACTAAGTTTACTCAAAGTATATGTCTGACCCAAGTCGTGAATGTTTTGCATCTCCTCAACAATATTCTGAATGGTCGAAGCAGGTAGCATAAACTGCCCCTGTAATTTTAAGTAAAACAAACTGACATTTCTGAGAAAAAGATCACTAAAATTTTCTGCTATATCCATATCACCTTCATCTGTCTCTACCTCATTCACTTGAGGGCCAAAGCTATCTGATTCAGTTACAACAGTTGCAACCGATGACTGAGATGCAGATTCTCTGTACAAGTCACTGATACTGCAGTCTGAAAAATCTCTGTGTTTCCGCGACATGTGAGATGTAAATGAAGATTTGATATTGAAAACACCTTTGCATCCAGTCACTGGACAACCTACTGCACATCCTTCAGCAATATGTTCCTTCAAGTGTGTTAACAGATCCTTGATCTCTTGACATTGGTGTTCACACAATGCAACTTGGCATTTATAAGTATTAACAACAGCCCTAACACTAACAGGGGCAGCAGGTACGTTATGCTTGCGGTAGAAATGTGCCTTAAATGCTCCATATCTGACAAATGCCCTACCGCAACCGGCACCACAACACTTAAATAAACAATGTGGTTCATTTCGATGCAGTTTGCAATGAAGAACATAACCTTTGATTGTCTTCACTGACTTTCCACAGAAATTGCAATTCAACATTTCAAGCTATATTTAACTTCACTGTGAGGGCAATACAAAACGTCTCGGGTTACGAATGTAACCATTGTTCCCCGAGAAGGGAACGAGACGCTGCGTCGCCGAAGCTACGCTATGGGAACGCCCTCTGCGTGATTGCGTCTGAAGCACGTATGTCAAATCAGTCCAATGGTCAAGTGACACGTCATAGGCGGGTGACGTGGGAACCAGGAAGCTATAAAAAGAGCACCCGGCAAGCCAACTTCAGCTAGATTGTGCCGAAGCAAGGCGAGACAGGGATGCAGGGAGTATGGCAGGGAGACGCAGCGTCTCGTTCCCTTCTCGGGGAACAATGGTTACATTCGTAACCCGAGACGTTCCCCTTCGAGGGAACTCGAGCTGCGTCGCCGAAGCTACGCTATGGGAACGATGTACCAAAACACCATACTACCAAATGCCTGTCTGTGTGTAAAAACGCGCACAGCTTAAGACATGAGCACCTGGGCTCCAGGCGTAGCACCAACATCTAACTCGTAAAACCGAACGAATGTGAGCGGAGAGGACCAGCCTGCCGCATCACAGACATCCTGCATTGAAGCCCCTAGCCACAAGGCCTTGGAGGCTGCCATACCCCGAGTAGAATGAGCCCTGACGGCGATGGGTGAAGGCCGTCCAGTGGTCTCATAAGCCAGAGAGATAGCCTCAACTATCCACTTACTGAGTGTCTGCTTGGTCACCGGCAGGCCTTTCTTGGGCGAGCCAAAGCACACAAACAGTTGCTCAGATCTCCTCCACAAAGAAGATCTATGAACATAGGCATCCAGTGCTCGCACTGGACACACCAAGTTAAGCTTTTCCTGATTCCTATCCCTAAATGGGGGAGGACAGAGGGCCTGAAGTACGACAGGTCGTGGCACATTAGTCGGTACCTTAGGCACATAGCTGGGCCTTGGGTACAAGAAAGCCTTAACCATCCCCGGTGCGAATTCAAGGCACGTAGGGGAAACCGACAGGGCCTGAAGGTCACCCACTCTCCTCAGAGAAGTGACTGCCAACAGAAGTACTGTCTTAAGTGCCACAAACTTGACTGGAACGGTCTCAATGGGCTCAAACGGAGCCAAGGACAGACCTTCCAGCACAACGGCCAGGTCCCATGCTGGGACCCTGGGTCGGACTACAGGCCTCAGCCTCCGAGTGCCACGAAGGAAGCGAACCACCAGCGGGTCTCTCCCAAGGGATTGCCCAACCAAAGGAACATGGTAAGCCGAGATGGCCGCCACATACACCTTCAGTGTAGAAGGAGATAACCCTGCTGTGAACTTTTCCTGCAGAAACTCCAAGACTGTACCAATTGGGCAGTTCACAGGGTCATGCAGGTGTTTGCTGCACCAGGAAGTAAAGACTCTCCATTTAAAGGCATAAAGCTTCCTCGTGGAGGGAGCTCTGGAGTGAAGAATGGTCTCAGCAGCCTCAGCTGAGAGACCAGATTCTATGAGTCTGGCCCCCTCAGTGGCCAGACCCACAGTTTCCATAACTCTGGGCGGGGGTGAAGAATCGAGCCACCCGCCAGAGAGAGGAGATCCCTCCTGACGGGTATTTCCCAAGGTGAGCCGTCGAGGAGGGACACCAGGTCCGAGAACCATATTCGGTTCGGCCAGAGTGGGGCAACCAGCAACAAGCGGACGTTGTTGCGACGAACCCTTTCCAGAACTCCCGGGAGCAGAGCGATCGGGGGAAAAGCGTACAGCCGTAGCCTCGGCCATGGCTGAACCATGGCATCCAGACCCAGCGGTGCTGGATGTGTGAGAGAAAACCATAGCGGACAGTGTGTCGTCTCTCTGGACGCAAACAGATCCACTTCCGCCTGGTAAAATCTCGTCCAGATGGACTCCACCACCTGAGGGTGGAGCCTCCACTCCCCGGGCCTCAGCCCCTGTCTCGACAGGACGTCTGCTCCCTGATTCAGACACCCGGGAATGTACACTGCTCTGAGGGACAGCAACTTCCCCTGTGTCCACAGAAGGATATGCCGCGCCAATTTGTACAAAGGGCGTGAACGCAAACCCCCCTGGTGGTTGATGTACGCGACTACCGACGTGTTGTCTGTCCGGACTAACACGTGATGGCCCCGCAGGTGAGGGATGAAACATCTCAGGGCGTAGAACACTGCCATCATCTCTAGGCAATTTATGTGCCAGCTGAGCTGTCTGGCCCCCCATAATCCATGAGCCAGATGGCTCCCCATAGTTGCTCCCCAGCCTGTGAGGGAAGCATCCGTTGTCAGCGTAACTCGACGGAACTGAGCCCCCAACATCAGTCCTTGGGAGAGAAACCATGGTCTCTTCCAAAGATCTAAGGCACGAAGACATCTGCGCGTGACCTTGATCAGACGGAACGGGTTGCCCCTCGGGGAAAACCCTTTGGTTTTGAGCCACCACTGTAGCGGTCTCATGTGAAGCAGCCCAAGGGGTATCATATTGGACGCTGCTGCCATGAGCCCCAACAACCTCTGAAATTGTTTTACAGTGTGTGACTGGCCTAACTTCACTCTGCCTACAGCCAAAAGAATGGATTCCACACGAGCAGGGGACAGATGTGCCTGCATTGTCGTTGAATCCCATATAACGCCAAGAAAAGCTGTCCTCTGTACTGGAGAGAGCATGCTTTTCTTTGCATTTAGCCTTAACCCCAGTTCTCTCATGTGGGTCAGCACAGCATCTCGATGCTGCGCTGCCATACTCTCTGATTGGGCTAAAATTAGCCAATCGTCTATGTAGTTTAAGACACGGATGCCCCGGAGTCGTAATGGAGCCAGCGCTGCATCCATGCACTTTGTAAATGTACGGGGTGACAGAGATAGACCGAAAGGGAGAACCCGATATTGGTAAGCCACGCCCCCGAAGGCGAACCTCAGGAATCTCCTGTGTTGCGGGAGGATAGATATGTGAAAATACGCGTCTTTTAGATCTATCGTCACAAACCAGTCCTCGGATCTGATTTGTGTGACGATCTGCTTTATAGTTAACATCTTGAACTTTAGTTTTGCAACAGACCGGTTCAGATGACGTAGATCTAAAATCGGACGTAACCCCCCGTCTTTCTTTGGAACTATGAAATAGCGGCTGTAAAACCCTGACTCCCTGTTGTGAGGAGGAACACATTCTATGGCTTCCTTGCACAAGAGAGTTTTTACTTCTTGTTCCATTGTTAGAGTCTGCCCAGCACCCACTATGGTAGATAACACGCCGTTGAATTGGGGTGGCTGGTTGCAAAACTGAATTTTGTAGCCCTTTTCTATTATTTGCAGAACCCACTGAGACACGTTTGGCAGGAGTTTCCACGCTGCCAAATTTTCTATAAGGGGGACCAGCCTCTCGAGACTGGCTTTTTGTGTACTGCTTAAACTTTTCCCGGTGCCCTGAACCAAACTGGCAGGGTTCAACCTGGGTGATATTAATGCCTCCCTCCTCGGAGAGAGGTGTTGCGTGCCCCGCGCACGAGGCACACAAGAATATGAAGCCGCTGTGCCCCGAAACACACACTGCGGCGGGGTTAACACACTGGCATCCCGAGGGCATCGAGGAGAGACGGGCACCGTGTTGTGAGGTGACTGCCGGCTCTCCCCGATTGGGGGCTGCCCTCGGAAATATGACACTATGTCCCTCAGGACTTCTTTTTAGCCGACGCCTTCCTCGCCATAATAACAGCCCTCAGGTCTGTTTTCTGCTTGGATGATGTCTGAGTGCGACCGCCCGAACCCCAGTTTTTTTGAGGGGGACCACGAGTGGCAACACTATGCTTTTGCGATGCTCTATATGATGTCGATGGCTGCTCCCGCCCAGCAGCCCTATAATCAAGAGCACGGCGGGGGAGATAGCGTTCGAACGCCGCCGACTGCTTACGAGCCTCCGCAAATCTCTCGACGACAGTATTAACGGCATCGCCGAAGAGACCGGAGGGCGCAACGGGCGCGTCTAAGAGAAAAGCCCTATCTGAGGTTTTAAGCTCGGACAGATTAAGCCATAAATGGCGTTCCGTGGCTACGAGAGCTCCCATCGATCTACCCACGGCTTTCGCAGTTTCTTTAATCGCCCTGAGTGACACATCAGTGACTCGACGAAGCTCTTTAAATAAATCAGATGTACCCCCCGCCTCGGCATCTAAATCTTTAAGCAGTTCTGCTTGGTACGCCTGTAAGACAGCTAAGGTATGCAGTGAAGCCCCAGCCTGCCCTGCAGACTTTATAAGCTTTACCCACTAAAGATGAGGTTAACTTAACCGGTTTCGTGGGAAGCGAAGGCGATTTTAATGATGACGCCGCAGCGGGGGAGAGATAGCTCGCAAGCGTCTGCTCCACCCGGGGCATCGTTAAATATCCGTGCTCACCCATCCCCACAATGTTGGAATACATGGTGGCGTGAGGGGTATGAACACGGGCTGAATACGGAGCTTTCCATGATCTCGACAGCTCGCTGTGGAGATCAGGAAAGAAAGGCATGTTGCGCCGCGAAGGTTGAGGTTTCTGTTTTAAAAAGCGCTCATCTAACATACTCTGAGGACGCGCGCTCTGTGTCTCCGCCGGCCAGTCTAATTTTAAGCGAGCCACGGCATTAGTGACAACCTCCATCAAATCATCGAACGCGGGGGACGAATGAGAAGGCTCCTCAGCGTCCACCACGTCCACAGACATAATATCGACTTCCTCGGACGACGATAAATGCAAATCTGGGCTCCCGCCCTGGGCGGAAGAAACCGCAGCGCGTGCTTCCGAATCCAGAGACGGGGCACTAGATCCCGCGGGTGAAGGCTGAGAAAGGGGAAGACCCGTCTCAAGCTCGTCCGCGAGATCTAGTTGTGATCCCCACGATCGCAGCTTCCGCTCTGCCTCGGCAGCAGCGGGGCCAGAACCGTGGGGAACACGCGGCTCCCCACCCTCCTCGAAGAGTGCGAGCCGCGAGCGCAACGTACGGAGCGGCATCCTATCACAATGTGCACAACCACCCCTCTCAAGAGACGATCGTGCGTGTTGTGCCCCGAGGCCCATAACACAGAGATGATGCGAGTCCTCGCTCGTAATGAAACGAGGACACGGGGAAGCACACTCCTTAAAACTTTGTTTGGACTTAGACATGATAATGACACACACTCGCTTGCTGAGGCACAAAGAGCTGAAGTTGGCTTGCCGGGTGCTCTTTTTATAGCTTCCTGGTTCCCACGTCACCCGCCTATGACGTGTCACTTGACCATTGGACTGATTTGACATACGTGCTTCAGACGCAATCACGCAGAGGGCGTTCCCATAGCGTAGCTTCGGCGACGCAGCTCGAGTTCCCTCGAAGGGGAACTTGAGATGCACATTGATAAGATATTCGTGATATAGCAAACTTCAACAACAACCAAAAAAACAGTAACTTTAGCAAAAATTTAAGGTTAGCTCTCGAATAAAAAAATTTTCCTCACCAAAGCAGCACATTCAATACAACCATCCGGACCGAGCAGCACTAGCTAAACAAAGTGAGACATGCCATTGAACAGAAAAAAGGCGCAATTCTTCTAGTTAAAAGAGTAAACCGTTGCCTGGCTATTTTCAAAAAACAATGCTGGCATATTATAGGTTCAAATAGGGTGGTACAAGATATCCAGTATTCACAGAAGCGAGGGAAAATTATCAATGTGGTTCGTTCATCGTGACGAAGTTTGCAATAAAGAATAAGCTTCTAAATGTATACACCGACTTTGCACAGAAATAACAATTCAACATTTAAAACTACATTTAACTTTGAGGGCAACACGAAAATGTTGAGATGCACCGTGTTAAGACATAGCAAACTTCAACTCACTTTAAAAAGAAAACAACATCCAAGTTTCGAGTAACTTTTTAATAAAACGTTGTTCCTCTAAAAGACTTTGTACTGTCGATACAACCACCCGGATAGAGTAGCACAACTAACGTTAAGCACTGCTACTGAGAAAAAAGGCGCAAACGTCTAATGTCACGCCTTACCTTTGAAAACCCTGCTGAGGGTTCAAATCCCTGGGTACAAGACGTATTCCCAGAAGCATGGAAAACAACTCGAATAAACAATTACAATGTCTGAACTGCACGACCCCAAGAACACGTTAAGCGTGGTACATCGCAATGTTAGCCTAATATATAGTATATGAGCCTACGTATCACACCAGCAAGTGGGGTTAACTAATAATATAATCACTAACTTACATGAAGGAAAAGCAGCGCAGTGAGGTAGAATTATAAGGACAAAAAATACATATATTACCTCTGTCTGGTCTTCTTGTCCGAGTCGAGATGCTTTTCTTTTCTCAGGGTCTTTTCAGTCTGCACTCGAAGCCTCGCGCCACGCTGGTCTAAGCATGTGTTTGTGTAGCCTCAAACTTTCTTTCGAGGCGTCCCTCAAGGCGCCTGCTTCAAACAACGTATTTACGGTCTCTCCTAATAATATGGCTTTAATAAATGAGATTTTTAATAATAAACTCCAGTGTCACACTATTTTGATGCCTTAGTGAAACGTTTCTCACTTCGAAGGCTGCATCCTTCGGATGTCGCATATGCAGGCTGCATACGCCATCAAGCCTGGTTTATTTAAATGAACTTAGCATTACATTCGCAAGTCATAAGCATATTACAACAATTTACGATTAAATACGAATATTTTTCAACTTAATTATTGTTAATATACACTGAAATAAGACCGTTTAGATAATGTATGCAGCCTGCAAATGCGTTTCTCGTATTGAGAAACGGGCCATTAAGTCATCATGTTTACTGCTTCAAACTGATTACAGTTTTTCTCAATTGCTTAAACACTAAACCCTATTATCTGAACCAAATGCTCAGTTGCCTGAACGCACTGATTGAATCAGTCACTCTTTTGGCAAAACCATAAGCACAAATTTTCACCTGTTTACAGTTTTTTACGATTGCTTTAAGCACAATTTTGAAAACAGGGCCCGGTTTGTCAAAACACTACACACAATTAACACAACCCTTCACCAAAGTAGCACAATATTTCAGATCATTTGCAAAATGGAACACTTTTGTCAAAACTATACACAACTTTAAAAAAACAATATTTTGTTACCATAAGAAACACACACATTTCACAAGAATTCAATTTTTTTTGAACCAGTTACACACTGCTGCTGCTAACCTAAAACACTTTTAGCAAGTCTAATTCTTATTGATTAGAGTACTACAAATGAAGTACAAAGACAAAGTGCATATAATTATAAATTAACTATAAATATAATTGATTTCTCTCCATACCCAAATCAGTCAACATGGAGAATCACAACAAAACATGTCCCAGTTGTCATGCCACTACAGTAGTGTGCATAACACTGTTAGCTCAGCAAACAACAGACAAATATAAAATACTGTATTCAGTACAGGTTACAATTACAGTAAATAACAACAACAACAAACATAAAAAATCATCTGAAAAACTGAAAATATTGTAAAGAAAATACTACGGTCATCCCTGCTGGAAAAACCAGCATACCAGCAAATTGTGTTTTGGTGCTGACCACCAGCATTCCCATGCTGGTTTAGCTGGTGGTCATCAGCATACCAGCACCAGCATCCTATGCTGGTCATACCAGCAAGACCAGCATATAATGTGTTTTGGTGTTGGCATTATGGTGACCACCAGCTAAACCAGCACCAAACCAGCATGGACCAGCATGGGAATGTTGCTGGTCTATGCTGTTTTTTTCAGCAGGGATACTATACATTCTCTCTTCGCCTAGCTGGATCTGGCCAGAGAATTTCATCAACATCACAAGCAATATCCTCATTAGCAAGACACAACGGGAAGAACCGTCTTGAATGTTGAATCCATCCTTGGAATGACACATTGTCCCAGATGACAGTGTATTGTATCTGGTGCATTTCATACTTGCTGTGACAATGTGGTGCAATCGGTCCAAAAATGAGAGAATGTGAGGTGTGTTCTAAGGGCCCATTTTGGCATGATGGAGGAGAACCGCATGCTATGAAATACTTTCACGTTGCCCTGGGACATTGATTATAGCCCGGTGGCCAATGATAATTCTGCCTCTTCTTCTTGCTTTTGTGATTTTGAACCCTGTCTCATCAATACATATGAATTCATGCAGGACCTGCTGCATTTTTATAGTGCTAAAACCTGATTGGTGTGTGTACAATTTAGCAACAGTGTGTTTGTGCACCTGATGGCTGTGTTTAACAGATTGGCTCATAAGTGTGGTCATTTGACAGTCAGTGCATTGGAATTGCAAGGAAGTGTATATTTCTGTGTCTAATGTATACAAGTGTGTTTAGTGTTTTGCAAATCACTGTGTGTAATGTTTTGCAAATAGTGTGAAGCTGACAATGTGCTTACAGTTGTGCAAATCTAGCCTTGTGTTTTGCTCCTTAAGTGTTAGGTTTTGATAATTGTGGGAAAAAATTAATTATAGTGTGTAAGCAATCGTAAAAAACTGTAACTTGCCAACACATTTTCATTGTGATGCACCCGTGCTGCATAATGGTGAGCATTATTAAAGCACAAGTGTCACCACTTGAACACAACAACTCAAAATGGTTCACACTTGTGTCTAATGATGTGAGGGAACATATACAATACAGTAAGCCAGTTCAAAGAGCACTGGTTTGTAATGGATAAAAATCTAAGAGGAAGAGTTTGTGTGAGAGGACGTCGAGGTGTTCAGCGAAGACAAAGAAAAGTAATATCTGATGAAATCAGAGCTACTATGATTGACCATGTTCGGCACAAGATTGTGCTAAATACACAGGGGTTTTTGTTTGTTTGTTTTGCAACATGCATTTAGCATACAGTGAACAATAAACATTTATTTCTCCAGCTTTATGTCCTGAGCATTGTGTTTTTCTATTTTTCTATGTAGTGTTTAGTGACTGTTCCGTAGTGTTTTTAATTTTGATTGACTCGGGGCACGATTTGACAACATAGTTCAGTTTTGAGCACAGATTGAACTGTTTTGAGGTGACAGTTTGGTTTTGCAAGAAGAGTCTGAGGTTTTGTGAATGTAGCTTGAAAATTGGGTTTTGTGTTCACAGTTTAGAGAAAAGGAGAGCAGCATTCAAGAAATGTGTCTTAGCAATCAAGAAAAACTAGTATACTTTTTCCTACTATGGAAGTGAATGGGGTCCACGAATGGTTTGGTTATAAACATTTCTCAATATATTTTCCTTTGTGTTCATCAGAACAAAGACATTTATACAGGTTTGTAACAACATGAAAGTGAGTAAATGATGACAGAATTTTCATTTTTGGGTGAATTATCCCTTTCATGTCCTGAGCATTGTGTTTTCTATTTTTCTACGTATGTTTAGTGAATGTTCCGTAGTGTTTTTAATTTTGATTGACTCGGGGCACGATTTGACAACATAGTTCAGTTTTGAGCACAGATTGGACTATTTGAGGTGAAAGTTTGGTTTTGCAAGAACAGTTTGAGGTTTTGTGAATGTAGCTTGAAAATTGGGTTTTGTGTTCACAGTTAAGAGAAAAGAAGAGCAGCATTCAAGAAATGTGT
Source organism: Paramisgurnus dabryanus (assembly GCF_030506205.2). Taxonomy (NCBI): domain Eukaryota; kingdom Metazoa; phylum Chordata; class Actinopteri; order Cypriniformes; family Cobitidae; genus Paramisgurnus; species Paramisgurnus dabryanus. The sequence goes on along the minus strand of NC_133356.1, from coordinate 34,907,966 downwards.
CTTAGCAATCGAGAAAAACTGTAACAGTAGTATCATAGTTTAAAAGAAATGGGAAAAAAGTTCAGTAGAACTTTGTTCATAAGTGGTGCCAGTGATTTTTGTAGCCTACAGGTGTAAAATATGTATTTTGCATATTTATTTATTTATTTTAGGATGTTTGTCTTAAAGGTTTTGGATTTTTTACTTTGAAACTAAGCAATCAACAAAATTTATTTTTTCATAAACCTTTCCCCCCAACTTTAGTAGGGGTGCAGCCATCTGTTTTGAATGAAATGTTTTTTTTAGCCATTTACTGTTGAAATTTCACAGTTCTTCACTGTAATTTCCTATATTTAATGATAGTAAAAAATACAGTGTTGTGTTTTTTCTTGATTCAGGGTAAATCAATGTATCTACTACAGTAATAAACTGTTTTGTGTTTTATGGTCTGTTGTTGTAGCCAATTCACAGTTTTTCACTGTAATATTCCACATATTTTGACAGTAAAATGTAAGTTTTGTGCTGTTTCTTGACTTAAGGTAATTCAATGTTTCTTCTACAGTGATATACTGTTTTAGGTTTTATGGTCAATTACTGTAGCCAATTCATAGTTCTTCACCGTAAATTACACATATTTTGACAGTAAAATCAAAGTTTTGTGCCGTTTCTTGATTTAGGGAAATTAGATGTTTATTTAACATTGATACACTGTTTTAAATTTTACTGTCTATTGCTGTTGCCATTTCACAGTTTCCCCCTGTAATTTTTACAGACTTTTTTTACAGTGTAATCTTTAGCAATCCAATTCAATTTTATTTAGTGCTTTTCACAATTGTTTGTGGTTTCAAAGCAGCTTTGCTTAGAAACAAATAAAATGCAGAAAATCAAGGTACAACAAGAGCATGGTGGTGTTTAAAATATAGTTTAGAAGGTAATACATGGGGTAGTCAAATTAATTTCCTTATTTAAATAATATAGTAAGTAATACTCAATTCCAAACTATACATGCTTCAGACTCAGTCACGCAGAGTAATTTCCCAAAGCGCCACTACATAATGCAGCATTTTGTTTGGTTTACATTTGTAACCCGTGACATTTTCACAGGCAGGGTCACATAAGAAGAATAATTATTTCAATAAAATATCACCAAATGTAATGAGTCACACAGGAATAATGGAAAATCTGTTTACTATTTATCACCTTAATTTAACGGTGACTCGTATTTTTTACCTTACAAAAACAACATTTCAACAATATTTCACTGTATAAGTTTAATCTTATTTTCATAATCAAAAAACCATACATTTTCTGTGGATGCCAAATGTTTATGGGGTGGTTTCCCGGACATGGATTAGCTTAAACCAGGACTAGGCCTTAGTTTAATTAGGAAATATAACTAGTTTTACCAAACATGTCTTACTAAAAACATAACTGGTGTGCATTTTGCAGCGAAACAAAATGCACTAATGGATTTTAAGATATGTCAGTGCAAGTTGTTTTCAGTTTGGACAGCTCTTACATTCATTTAAGTCTAGGACTAGTCTAATCCCTTTCCGGGAAACCGCCCCTATGTGTGTGTGTGTGTGTGTGTGTGTGTGTGTGTGTGTGTTATGTGTATATATTTGTTTTTACCATGTTTTTTGCAAAATTGTGTTATTACATTTAACTGCTAGTCATTAATGAAGGTATGAGCATTAGCAAATGACAGTTTGACTGTGAAGGAGATTCTGAAATGCACTATCCTTATAATAAGTGGGTTTTCTGTTTTTCAGACGAAGCCTGGAGTTATTAAACCTGTCACTGTAACATGCAGATTAACTGACAATAAGGATGTTGAAGAATTACACCCAAATCCCTTCATAAGCTCTCAAGGAAGCTTTCCCTCTCGGTACCAATACAAGGTAAGTTTTTCTGAAAGGTTGTAACCTATAAACAACACTGTATCTCAAAGAAAATTTAAAAGCATATTGGGTGAGTTTCCTGGACAGGGTTAAGATTACTCCAGGACTAGGACTTAGTTATATTGGGACATTTAAATCGTTTTTACAAACATACCTTTCAAAAAACAATACCGTGCATCTTGAGACAAAACTATGACACTGATATATGTTAAGATGTGTCAGTGCAAAATGTTTTTAAATTAAGTTAGCCCAAGCATGCTGTAATGTGGGAGACTTGTGTTAGAATCCAAGTGCAGAAGTTTATTAACAAAACCAGGCAAACAAGACAAAAGGGCAATCCAAAAACAGGCAAAAGGTCATAACATGGAACATGAAACAAGGAACAATGACAATAGCTATGAAAACGCTTGGTGTGCAGATGAACTGATAATACTTTGCAATGTGAATTTAGGAATGGCATGGCTAAATACACAGAGGAAGTGAATGCAGAAGGAGTGTAAGCATGTCCATAGTCCAGTTTGTGGAGTGGGTGCCACCTGGTGGTAGGATGAATGGTAACCTACACATGCATTTTAGTCTGGGACTAGGATAAGCCCTGTCCAAGGAAATTGCCCTATAATCATATACAGATCGAGTGTTGGTTATTTTCCTTTTATTTTAACAGAGGAATAAATCTGACTGCTGAAAGAAAGAGGACTTCATTTGAACTAAAACAATTATAATACAATTTAAACTTTATTGAATTGAACATATGTGGAGTCTGTTCTTTAGTGGAGCACTAGGGCTGTGTCCCAGAACTTATCTGAAAAGTCAAATCTGTAAAACAGATTTTGCAGATAGCATGTTGCTTTGCTAATGACACAAAGGTTTAGTTATGCTGCCTACCTTTGTAAACAGACTGTGGGAAGCTCACTAGGTCTTTGGAACAACTCCTAGTTGTTGCTTGGACAACCGACTCATTTTGTTATCTATCTGCAGTGCCATGAACAAAGCGCATTTGTCCCTTCATGATACGTATTTTCCGATATTGCCTAATTTATTATATTCAAAATGAAAATGTAATATTGCACAAAAAACCTTCACATTATAATTGACTCAAAAATAGTCAAAAATAAATTATTTAATAGAAGGAAACACTTTACTTGAAGGGGTGTGCGTAAGACTGACATGACAAACATGAAGAAGATTTAATGCACGTTTATGACAACAGTCATTATTCTCTCACTTATGCCATTTTAATGCAAATATGACAATGTTTGAGATGTCTTTGTTATGACAACTTGACATAAACCAATAAATCATAACTTCTCATGACAACTTGACATTACCAAGACAACATTACTTGTCATAAACATAACACAGCATATTAATTGTCAATCTTAAGAAACTACCTATGGGTTATCATCCCATTAAACTGTCATGTGGTTGGTTTTGACATTGGCTGTCATTAGGCCATTATAAATGTTTCATGAATTTTTTTCTGACTACTTTTTACCAGGGATACAAATTGAATTTGGCATTAAAATGACATAATTGAGTGAATTACACTTAATGACAGTTGTCATAAATGTGCATAAAATCTCCTTCATGTCATGATTATGAAGTTGTCATGTCGTTCTTATGCACACCCTTCAAGTAAAGTGTTACTAGAAAAGTAGCAAAACAAAACATAAGCTCTATTCTGACTGTAATTTTTTTGTGGGGACTTAATTTATTTTTATTATTTACAGGGAGAGGTCAGTGATTTTACTGCTGTCCCAATCCCGAATTTCTGTGTTTAAAAAAAAATCTGAGTTTATAAATGTAGATCAATGCTGAAGTAATTCTGCACATCTTTTTAGACCACTGAAAAGCACCGTATGGTCACGCGCTTTGTGTTTATTCTGCATCAGTGAAGCGTCTTACTTAATTTGCATTTTAAACGTCAACACCTTCAGAAGTTTCTGGGATCAAAGATTCATCATTGATCCAATAAAGTGGGAGCTGATATAAATACAAAAACATCACGAAACTGTTTAAATGTCTAATAGCATCATCAAGTGCTAAATACAATTTTTAAATGTATCCATTTAAACCTTATTTATACCATATACATATTAACCAAGTATCCAGGTCATGTGAATGATCATGCACATAACCATATGAGCAGTGCATTTCCAGGTGTTTCGAATTAAAAACTCACATATCCACTGCAAATTTATATTCATACGCATGAGTTTTTTTGCGGAGGAGGCATTCAAATATATTTTGACAGACATCCTAATTACATTGTACGAAAACGGGCTAAAGACTTAAACCTTAAATCAAGTCTGTTAAAATGTAGATGTTAATGTTTGATTTAACATGATATCTGGTAAAAAAACCTAGCAAAAATCACAACTAAATATAACGTGATGTACCATCAGACTGGCTTATCTTTGTGAAGAGATTTTGGCAAACTCGTTTTGTCGAAGCACAGAAATATCTGTAAAAAACTAATGGGTTCAGATATAAACTGCTTTTAGGTTCTGCACGATCTTCCCTCAGCTATATTCAGATGTGGAATTGCTATTATTCAGTAATTGTCTTCTATGTGGCAGAATTGATGTTTTCTTCAATGATAGCTACACATCATTCTACCATTCTGTTTCACTGCAGATTAAGTATAATGGTTTTACAGTGGAGTGCTATATTTGCTTCACTCCATATATATATATATCATATATAATTCTGGCATCATCCAGAATTGATATTGATTTGTTGTTCTTCATGGTCAGCAGTTGTTTCTGCTTTGCAATTTATCCACTGTCTCAGGGTCATCAACCATGTCCATGAGCTTAGCTAAAGCTAGAGATACCTGCAGGGTCTTCTGATATCTTTTAAAATTACCCAGACTGGGAATAATGTGTACCATCACAAAAGCAAACAACAGTGCATTTTTTCAGTTACTTGGGCAACTGGGAAATGTGGGTAACTGTTGACCCTTTTCTTTTAAATAAATGAGAAGGATTTTAAAAGAATGATTTATATTTTCTCAGGCTCATCTGTAACATTTTATGTGGACACCAGTCAATAAAAGAGATTTAGAGGTAATTAAATAGGAGGGTGGCAAGTACATTTTTTTTGTCTGTGTATGTCTAAATTGAGATTATGCAAAATTGCTTATTGAAAAATCAATGTCTTCCTTGCATAAACTATTGGGGGTTTTGGCACATAATGCCGAGGGTCAATCAAACGGTATAAGGAAACTTGAAATGTCACTAGATCTGATTTCCCACTAGGGCTGTAATATGTCCTGCTGGGTTGTAGCAATTCTCAGCTGGATCAGGAAGTGCACGCATCACTAGAATTTGATGTGCCTATATCATTATAGCTCAAAGGAGCATGGGGTCGTGCTGACAGATCTCACTATCCCTATGGAACCTGCTGATATCCTTTCTAATTTTCCCAATCCTTAGAGAAACCCTGTAGGTTAGTTAGATAGAAAATAGAGAGTAGTACACTGTTGCCTATAGATTGATATGACTTGTGTATGGTACAAGGCCATGTCATTGATCGTTTGAGTGGAATTATTGATTGAAATGCCTCTTGTTGTACCTGTAATAAGCAGCGCTTTCTAACAGCGTCCAGTTTTCAGATGATCATCAAATACAAAGCTTACATTTAACTATAATATCAAAACTTGATATTGGAGTTATTTTTAGATTAAGGAGTTTTAGTTTGACTCACTCTCAGTCTAAGCTTTGGAGAGCAAATGTTGGTCACAGCCAGGAAATACTTCCCTACTGTTCCTCTACAATGTACTTGTTCTTAACAAGCTGATACAAATGGGAATTTTATTTTCTAATGCCATTTATCCCCTTTAAATAACATTTAACGGCACTAGATGGCTTTTTAAACATAGCCTCAGTTGACCGCGCCTAAAAGGCCTCTATACCCTGATGCTGGCAGTGTTTCAGTTCTATGCCGTGGATTTGTCGCTCAGAACCACCAAGAATAGGCTACTGTTCAGGCTTTTGAGAGTTAATGGGGGCCCAGTACAGTAGGGGTACAGAGGCATCTCTAGCTGAAGTTGTCTGAAATCTGTTATAGGGACAAGGTGTTTTTTCATTCCAATTAGCCAAAATATCTTTCTTTGCGTACAGGTACAGCTGGTTTTTGTAAGCCTCGTTATGATCTGTGTGATCTAAGTGTTATTTGATGTTAGCACAGCTACTGTATTGGTGCTCAGAGTTATCTACTGTATAAGAAAAGTGTTCTGGTGCCCGGTCAGCGGGTTTGCTTTGTGGGAATAGACACATTCACAAATGTCTGCATTGTTTTCATACTGCTAAAGGTTCAGTTAGACAGCGCTGCTTAGAGTTACAAATGACCTCCTATTAACATCCGATCGTGGTAAAATCTCAATCCTTGTATTACTAGACCTTAGTGCAGCCTTTGACACAATAGATCACAGAATCTTACTCAATAGACTAGAAAACTATCTTGGCATCAGTGGTCAGGCGTTAGCCTGGTTTAGATCATATCTAACCAATCGATATCACTTTGTTTATGTAAATGAGGAGGAGTCACATCACTCCCCCATTAAATACGGCGTACCTCAGGGATCAGTTTTAGGCCCTATCCTATTCTCGTTATATATGTTACCTCTAGGAGACATTATCAGGAAACATAATATAAGTTTTCACTGCTATGCGGATGATACCCAGCTTTACATCTCGTCACATCCTAGCGAAACCCACCAGTTTGCTAAGCTTACAGACTGCATTAGTGATATTAGGAACTGGATGGCACATAACTTTCTTATGCTAAACTCCAATAAGACTGAGATACTTATATTGAACCAAATCGCTCCAAACATAATGGGCCCTGTCTTGCACCCAGCGCAATTGACTTTGTCAGTGACGCATGTATCATTCGTATTTTGCGCCGGCGCACAGCGGGGTTTTTCCCTCCACAGATGCACGTCAGCAAACTAGGGAATGAACTTGCGCTCCCTGGGCGGTTCAGCGCAAAAAGGAGGCGTGTTGCGGCGCAAACCATCTCTTATGCTATTTTGCAGTTTCAAAAAACAATTGCGCTACTAACCAAAAAAAACTAGTCTAAAGTCAGTGGCGCGTTGCGCGTGGTTCATTATGCTATTTTAAGGGCGCATGCTTGACCATAATGTATAGCGTGCACAACGCGCATACACTTTGCTTATCTAATCTACACAGATGCAACAGTTATTTTTGCAAATCATAAATTGTTACACTTAAAAATATTAATACACGAGATAAGGAGAATCATAGTGGTGAGCATTGTGGTGATATTTTTTATTTATTCTCATGCAAATAACGATTAAAATATATTTTCATAACTTTGTTGTGTGGCTGTATTACGTTTATTTTATGTAAATAATAGTTAAAATGTTTTCATAAGAAACCTTAATGTATATGAACTTGATTTGTAAGAGTACTTTGGGGTTGGACCTTGCTTGCGTTTCTTGGGTCCGATTTCAAAGCCCCCAAACCCTTTCAGCGGTGAGGGTGGACGCAGCGATGTCCTCTGCTGGCGTCAAGTCCTGAGGCAGATCCACCTCCCGTTACACGGCGTGCCCGATTTATGCTGGCAAGCGTGGGATTCCCCCGTACAAGAACGTGGGTCTCCTCGGCTGTAAACCGGTCCTGGCGTGCGCCTGGTAAATCCGTCATAATAATAGCAACCCGCCATGGAACTTGCGCCCTTGCGTTTAAAGGGAATGTTGGCTAGCGTTCTGATTGGTTTATTTGACGTTACGCCCAAACCACACCTATGAATAATGAACCTACTTCAGACCAACCTCTTATTGATTTGCGCCCGGCGCAAGAGTTATTTCTCACGCCGGGAAAATAGCAACAGCGCCCAAGATCCGCCCACAAACTCACTTGCGCGTTGCGCTTCGCACTTGCGTTTCAGATCGTTAAAATAGAGCCCAATATGTCAGATTACAAGTTGCCCATAGATGGCTGCACGATGGTGCCATCTTCCATGGTTAAGAATTTAGGCGTAATGTTCAACAGCAATCTATCTTTCAATAGTCATATCTCCAACGTCTGCCGCACAGCATTCTTCCATCTTAGACATATCTCAAAAATACACCATATGCTGTCTGCATCAGATGCAGAAAAGCTTATCCATGCTTTTATGACCTCTAGAATAGACTATTGTAACTCGGGGGATGCAATGCAAATCAGGTAAACAAGCTACAGCTGGTTCAAAACGCTGCCGCAAGAGTACTTACTCGATCTAAAAAGCATACAATTTAAAATATTACTAATCACCTACAAAGCCTTAAATGGCCTAGTGCCCTCGTATATAAAAGAATTACTATCAGAATACAATCCACCACGTAAACTGTGATCACAAAATTCTGGTCACTTAATTATCCCTAGAATATCAAAAGTGTCTAAAGGTGGTAGGCCTTTTCCTACTTAGCCCCTAAGCTCTGGAATGATTTATCAAATAATGTTCGAGTATCAGACATCGATCAATTTAAATCTAAACTTAAGACATTCTTCTTTAACAAAGCATTCACATAAAATGTCCAGTAAATGTACTTATCCCGCAATAGTTATTTTGTCTAGAACAAAGCATTTACATACCTCATATGGGTAATATACTATTGCCGCAATAGTTAGCCTGTCTGGAACCGAGCTGACTTAAACCACTATAATTATGACACTTACGGCCCCTACGCTAATAGAATTCTGATTTTTGTCTCCCTGTCTCGTCCTCGACCCTGAGGACAAAGAGACAAACAAATATTCTACTTCTTATATTATCTATTGATTTTATGTGTTCTCCCCTACATCTACTCATGTAAAGCTGCTTTGCAACAATTAACAATTGTGAAAAGTGCTATATAAATAAAATTGAATTGAATTAATGTTGAAAAGCAGCCAACTGAGGCCTCTTAAGTGCTAAGTCAAATCAAGTGTACAGAAGCAGAATTCACACAGAAATTTCGGCAAATACACGGAAAATGCATCCTGGATTTTTCCGGGATCATTTGATTTTTTTGTTCAGTCAGACTGCCAGTAATTTGCAGGCATCTGCAAGGTTCCGGAAAGACACGTGACTTGTTTAAAGTCCTGCCCTCTCTTCTACGCAGCGTCTGAAGTTTGCATATTATTTATGATTTCTCTCTCCAGAAACAACTCCCATGCATGATTAGACTATTAAGGAGCGTGTGACGCACCAATCTATGCTGGTGAATGATCTCAGCTTCAGAGTGGATATTTGACGAGCTCCCTGATCTCTGCTTTAATCCATTTTCAGACATTTCTCATTGTGATTGTTAATATACATTTAAAACCCGTTTTAAGGAGCTGAACGATATATCTTGTTGGGGTGACGCGCAGGCATTTTTGTTTATTATAAGCTCAAATGAGCATGTGGCGCGATATTTTTTTATGCTGCTGAATGATCTCTGCTTCAGCGCAGTAAGTGATTTGCTAACTTACCTGATATCTGCTTCAGTCCAGTTTGCTGACATTTTGTGTAGTGATTGTTGACATCCATGTAAATCCCTTATTTTAAAGTGTTGAACAAACGTCATGTTGCCATGACACGTGCGTCATTGTTTATGCGTCTCATTTATCATTTCCTGATAACTGCTTCAATCATCAAGAGCTGAAACATAACTTTTGTTGTGTTGACACAGCACGCTCATTACGGCATTGTTTGGCTTCTTGTTCACACAGAGTGTTTTCCGTGTATCTTACTAGGTCCTCTTTCCGACAACGATCCCGGAACATTTATGGGACGTGTTTGCGTTCACACAGAAGCTTGTCTTGCAATTTTACGAGTATTTTCTGGGACCAAAGATCTGTGTGAATGGGGTTATAGAAAGTTAGAGCTGTTCTGGCAATTTGGAAAAGTCTCTTCTATCAGAAAACATTTGCCATTGGTAAAGTGTTCCATATTTGGCACTCCTGTCTCTGTTTTAACCACCTCAGAAAGACCACACTAGTTGTTGAATGAGGGTAACTACAAAGTCTTAGCCTGGTGGTTAGAGAGTTGGGCTTGTAACTTGACGACTCAAGTCTCATAGCAGGCAGGTTGAGACTTTGATGCTCTTGAGCAAGGCACATTAACCCCAATTTCTGCAATGGTGCATCCTGCAGGGATATCTGCCCACTGCTACATGTGTGTGTGTGATGACGACTTGAACTGCGTGTGTTCACTACTCTCTGGAATGGGTTAAATGCAGAGATCACATTCCAAGTATATGTTACCACATTACCTTACGTCACTTTCAATTTCAAGTCTTTTGTCTTCTTTGTGTATTTTTATTAAAGCTACCTAAAGTATTATTGTAGCTCACTTGGTAGAATAATGCATTAGTAGTGTAAAGGTTGTGGTTATTAGTTCCCAGTGATGCACATAAATGTATATCTTCAATGCACCAGGCCTCTCAAGTCCGCATTTAAGACACGCCACACGGGGGGGGGGGGGGGGGGGGGGGTTGTGGGGGGTTTGTTTGGGTAGGGACACTAGGGACATGTCCCTACCAATAGGGAACACTAAATTATTTCAACCAAACAATTGATCTTTATTTATATATAAAAACTGATATCCATCTGTTTCTTGTGTTTTTTAATTAATATTTATTTTATTTAACATGATTTTTTCAGGAATCATTTTAATGAGATTCAAACTCTTTTACAATCACGTTCTGTAAAAATAGCGCTTGTGGTACACAAACGGTTTACAGGTTTCATCTCTGCAATAAGTCCCGCCTCCATTACTCAAATATGATTGGCTTTGCCTATTTTGAGTCCTGTCTCTATAGCCTACATCGCTTTATGATTGGTTTTGTCTTTATGTGATGTAAGCTACATATGCTAGAAGTGCCAACGCTCAGCCTAAACAAGACGCGATGTGCATGATCACAGTATGCTGGCAGGCTACCCGGAAGTGAGTAAAGAAGAAAGCATTCTTAAATGTTTCTTTTTATTCACAAAATACGGGACATGTTGTTACAAATAATGATTCAGGGACAGTGTTTTCCATGGTAATCCCATATTAAACTGAGAAGTTAGTTTAAACACACCACTTAGAAAAAAGAAAGCACAACCAATAAAATTATTGCTAACTACAGTAGTTAGCATTTTTTTTGTTTGTGCTTTTTGTGATGGCTGTTGAATGAGTGTAATGTGCTATATTTGTTGTTTTCAACATGTGTAATCTTAATAAATATGAAACCTAAGATTAATATGATAACATTATTTACGTCCCTACCTTTGTCAAAATCAAATCTATGCGCTTGACTTTTCTTGCTATACATTTAATGGACAAGGCACAGGCATACGCATGAAAGTTCTCTGCTGAGTTCATAGCTGGTAGCCTGTTAGATGGCATTTAACTCCAAAGAGCTGTGTTCCACTTCACGCTGCGCCACAAAAACCGACAAGCAGATGACATCAGAGTACTGCATGAATGATTCAAGAAATCATACGGAGTTCGATTTCAAATTGCTCAAGTTCATTTTATTTGTTAAGCGATTTAAAAAAGGTTGAGACCTACCAAAGTGCTGTACATAGTCAGGCATACTGAGTGCCAGCTTTCTTCAGCTGAGCGCTTTGGTAGCTGTGATACTTCAGCTGCGAGCCGGTTGGTTGCTGTGGTAATGTCCCGCCCCTCCTCCACTGTGATTGGGCGGCCGTGTGATAACTGACATTGACGAGCGGAGCTTTTCTCCCAAAGTTGAATCTCTTTCAACTCTCGACGCTCAGCGCCGAGCACGGAAAAACTGCCAAGCGCCGGTTTTCAGCGCGGAAAAAACCCGCTAGCTGCTGGCTTATTTGAAAAACGCCGAGCTTCCATTGGAAACTATTGAAAACATGCACCGGCCGCGGGCGTAAAAGTTTTGGTGTACACAACCCCTTAGACATAAAAACTTAAAACACATGACAACACAAATTAAAAGGCAGGGTGTCCATGGCTTGTTAAATACTGTAATACAATAATAAAAACATAAAAAAATAAAAATAAACCTTTCAGGGTCAATTAAAAGCACAATTAAAAAGAAAAGTTTTCAGCCTCTTTTTGAATTCCGATATGGTAGAAGCAGTTTTAATTGCCAAGGGTAACTTATTCCAGAGGGTAGGTCCGGCTACAGCTATGGCACGGTTTCCTCTTGTCTTTAATCGAGATTTCGGAATCTGCAAGAGGAACTGATCATTGGAGCGAAGGCTCCTATTAGAGCTGTAACGAGAGAATAGAGTAGATAGATATGGGGGGCCATGATTATTTAGAGATTTATACACCAGTAGTAAAATTTTGAACTCAATGCGAAACTCAATAGGTAGCCAGTGCAATGATCTAAGAAGGGGTGTAACATGATCATATTTCTTGTAACCCTTCAGAAATTTGGCCGCTGCGTTTTGTATAAGTTGAAGTCGGGAAAGAGAGTTACAATATTCCAGCCGTGATGTCATGAAGGCATTTTTCAAAATAGGTGTTACTGTTGCCGTTTTTAAAGTATCCGGAATTTTCCCAGAATTCAGGCATTTATTTAGAAATGAGACCAGCTCTAGACCTATGGTGTCAAGCATTAACCTTAGATAACGAGGGGGGAAAATATCATCATGATACTCTGATGTCATCCGTCTGTCAATTCTTGCTGCACAGTGTGTAGTTGAACACAGCTCTTTGGAGTTAAATGCAATCTTACAGGCAATCAGAAATTAGCATTTGTTGTTTCTGGTTAAATTACAGTTAAACGACTCCCGCTGCAAGCATGTTTATTACTAGACAACATGGATTCATGGAATAAATTATTTGCCTTTGCCAAACACAATGAGAGCTGATGTTGACCAAATTCGTGTTAAATTACTATTGATTCATAGCCTGGTTAGCCAGACCTACATCAAGATGTAAGGTCTGGCAACTCTTCACACAAACGGCTCAATGCAAGGGGCGGGATATAAGGTTGTCCCTCAAAATGCCTCTGCACGCAATAGGATAGCGCTATGACTAATCAGAGCAACGAAGAAGGTGACGTAGTTACCGTAACCAGTCGGCAAAACTCCAAACACATCTTTCTTGCTTAAAAAGGACTTCAGTAGGGTTATTTGCTCTTCTCTCAAAGAAAAACATAAGTCTAAGTCCTCCAGAGTCGCGGCCAAAGCCGCTTCAAAAGAAAGCTATTCGCCAGCAGCAGCAGCAGCAGCAGCCATTCAAGTAGGAACCGTTGCAGCTCTGTCGTCATCATGTTAAGCCCGCCCCACAGACGCTACACACGATGTGATTGGCCTGACCAAATTTTGGTTTTTGGAGCTGTTAAGTGTATTGTGAGTGCCTAGACTAAACCCTGGCAGCAAATATATTTTGCGGCCGCTAGGGTGCGTCTAGATTTCTAGGCTAATTGATTCAGTCAATAAGTCAATAATTATTCAGACTTTTCACCTGCATTGCAACCAGAAGCTTTAACTTTCCTAAAACTAAGGAAAGCACTAGAGGCTTCCTGAAATTTATAAAAGGACCAGAGATGTATGGCATTAAGACATCAAAAGACATTAAAATATGCAACAAACACAAAACTAAACACCATTCATAAAAGCTCACATGATTTTCTCTCTCTCTCTCTCTCCCTCTCTCTCTCTCTCTCTCTCTCTCTCTCTCTCTTACTTTTGATAATTTGTCTGTCTTTTATCAGACTTATAAATTGTTAAAATTTCTATTTGAGCTGGTCAAGTATGAAAATTAGGTAGAATGCTTGGAAAAACGGTGTGACCGAGGGGGAGTAAAAAAGTAAAAAGCCGGGGAAGTAAAAAAAAAGTCCTAGGAGGAAAAAACCCTTGGGATATATATATATATATACACATTGAAACGATTTTCATTGACTGAGTAAAATTTTAGAAAGTTTTTCATAAGATCCCCTGGGGTCAATGTGTTAACATGACAGAAGCTTGATGCTGTCAGGAGAACATGCAACCGGCTCCCGAGTGCCTCCCACGTAAATTATTAGATGTTGATGGCTTACGTTTCTTTCCCTTCACAACCACCACAGGTTTATCAATCCTATTTAAGTATTACTTTGTTTTTGTTTGTTTGTTGATCACTAAGTACAAAGTAGATGAGGAAAACTAGGATTCCATGTATTCAATGCACCGCCATTGTTTGTTTACAATGCATGGAATGGTGCGCTATAATTTGTGGAGCAGATTTATTGCACTCTGCAGAAAAGGAGGAGTGGCTTTTATTGCGCAGTTAGGCAGCTAATTTGTTGCAACAGCGCCACTTTTATACTATTGCCACCATGTGACACATCGCTTTTATTGTTTCCTAATCTTTCTAAGTCGCTTTGAATAAATGTAAATGTTGCTTTGCTGCCTTATTAACAATGACTTCGGAGGCAGCATTTGTACTCCAGGAAACACATTCGGACCAGTCATGTCCAGTCATAGCTTCCAGTTTCACAGGAGTATACATATGAAATGACACAAAGCCCAAATTCCCTCATTTATTCAGCACAATGGGTAAAACTAAAGACTATAGTTCTGATGTTCAGCATATATTGTTGAGCAACAATCAGGGAAATAATGAACATGTTTTAATCGACTGGAGATGCTGCAAATCTGCCTTAAAAATTTGAGTGGACAAAGACTCTTCAAGGATCACGGATGAAGAACTTCAAAAATCAGTTGAATCTTGGGGTCAGAAAGCTTTAAAAATAATAATAAAGGAAAACATCACCTCCATAACCACAAGTTGTTTGGGACAAAATGTAATCCTCTGCTCTAATGCAAAAACAAACTCCAGTATATTCATTTGCATTACTGGAACTTTAAACAGGACAGGGTTCTGCGGCCATATGAAACATAAAAGAGTTTTTTGGCAGCAGGAACACAAGAAGGCTTTGGTGCACACAGGGATTTAAAAGTGCTCTATGTTTACAGTTAAATATATCACCGGAACTGCTATTATATTTTCTTCACATTCCCCATGCACACACAGAACTGTGTGCAGGTATCTCAAGAAACAGGAAGTAAGACAACCATTGGATTCAGACATGCTTTAATGCCTTCCTGCCTTGGAATGTTGCCACTGAAGGCAGCGTTTTAGACTTTTTGACCCAGCCGGTATATTTTGTCTTTTCGACGGACTCTTCCTCTTCGGAGACTCAGGAAGGGCTCATTCAACCTGGAGCATAGCATTGATTTACTGGTTTACAGACTAAACGCATCTCTGAGATGGTTGAAATTCATAAACCAAATGGCTGAGGCTAGTATATATGTGCACTTTGAAGCATGCCGTAGGGGGAGAGAGCCCTAAAGCTCCATCTGCTAATAAATGTTTAAGATTCTGTACACCTCTGGGAGAAGTGTCCAATAGCATCAACCACTGACACTGACACAAAGACATTGACACAAAAATCAGGGTTGTGTACATAACTGAGAGGTTAAACCTGACATTTCATTACTCCACACATCATTGAATGTCTGGTGTTGTGCAGATTCAGTAGCCAAGAGGTTTCCTTTATAAAGCATGTAATGCCCGGCTACACAGTATCTTGCATTTTATTAGGTTTCCTTTAAAACGTTAGTAAACACAAATACTTTACAAGTGGTAAAACAAGTAAACAGTAGATTACTAAGGCAATAAATAATAAAACACATATTAAAGGGGACATATCATGAAAATCTGACCTTTTCCATGTTTAAGTGCTTTAATTGGGTCCCTAACACAAATAATTGGCAGCACAACGGAGTTTCAATTTCAACAAATCATCATTGTGGTAATCAGTATTTGCATTTCATCAGCTCATTTGCATTTAAAAGGACACACCCAAAAACTTTTTATCACACCTACAAAGTGGCAATTTTAACATGCTATAAGAAATTATCTACATGGTATTTTGAGCTAAAACTTCACATACGTACTCTGGGGACACCAAATATTTATTTTAAATCTTAAAGTCTTGTGAAATGCCCCCTTTAATACTATTGCAATTGAACAATTCAATTCAGTTTTATTTCGATAGTGCTTTTCACAATTGGTAATTGTTTCAAAGCAGCTTTTATGTCCCCACAATATATATATATATATATATATATATATATATATATATATATATATATGGAATGTAATCGATATGTAATCGATATGTAAACAGATAAGGAGAAGGTCGTTGGTCAGGCATCGGCTGGGCATCACGTTGAAAGGACGGCCAGTAGATCAGTGCTGTGTTGACTTCCACGGCAGCCGAAACTGTTTGTCTGTCAGTGCTGTTTGTCTCAATGTCCTCGGGTTCGAGGACAAGACAGGGAGAGAGAATCAAAATCCTATTAGCGTAGGGGCCGTTCGCATGTAATGCAAGTGTCACACAGTAACAATCACCCACAAAGAAGGGGCTGGAGGGCTACGGCGTTCAAAACAGTATCCAGAATGTCAAAAAAGTATATATAAATCAAAGGTGCTCTTTGGCAAATAAGCAAAATATCAAAAATAACAACAGGACACCAAGGCACTCTTCTTAATAATAAAACTGCTTTAAAGGAGTAGTCCACTTTATAGATGGGGCCCATTGACTTACCATAGTATTTTTTTCCTACTATAAAAATCAATGGACCCCATCTTTAAAGTGGACTACTCCTTTAATAAAGGTGCTAGTTCATAATGGAACTTAAAAATACCAAAATGTTTCGGCCTACATCTAGGCCATCATCAGGGCAAAAGTAACAAACAGTGCTACAAAAACAGTTAAAGGGCACAGTATCACACAGTGTTGTGATTTAATATCTGCTCGGTTCCAGACAGGCTAGCTATTGCGGCATTAGTATATTACTCAGTCGAGTTATGTGAATGCTTTTTTCCGTACAGGCTAACTATTGCGAGATAAGTACATTTACTAGACAAATTATGTGAATGCTTTGTTAAAGAGAAAAGTGTTTAGTTTAGATTTGAAGTGATCGACTGAGTCTGATTCTCTGACATCAGTTGGCAAATCATTCCAGAGCTTAAGGGCTAAGTACGAAAAGGATCTACCACTTTTAGACACTTTTATATATTATGATATATAAATTATCATAATATATAAAATTAAATATGATATATAATGATCATATTTTTATGATATTCTAGGGATAGTTAAGAGACCAGAATTTTGCCATAGCATTGTACGTGATGGATTGTATTCTGATATTAATTCTCTATCATATGAGTGCTAGGCAATTTAAGGCTTTGTAGGTGATTAGTAGTATTTTAAATTGTATGCGATATTTGACTGGTAGCCAGTATAAAGATACCAAAATTGGGCTTATGTGGTCATACTTTTTAGCATACTATAAGTAAGCACTCTTGCAGTGGCATTTTGAACTAGCTGAAGCTCGTTTACCTGATTTGCATGACATCCTCCGAGTAATTGTCACGTTCGGGAACACGAGTAAGGACACAAACGCAGGGTTCACACAAAAGGGTAACATTTAATATAAATAACATGAAATCAAACAACACGGGCAGGTAAGAACAACAACTGGAACACTGGAAACAAACTTGACATCAGCGACAATCATCCGGCAAGTGCACATACAACAGGCAGGGGTATATATACAAACAGACTAACGATACACAGGTGTGATGAGGCAGGTAATTAATTAACAAGAGTCCAGGTGACAACAATCGGAACAGACACAAAACATTCCACCGTGACAGTAATGAGTTACAATAGTCCATTCTAGACGTAATAAAAGCGTGGATAAGCTTCTCTGCATCTGATGCAGACAGCATATGGCGTATTTTTGAGATATTTCTAAGATGGAAGAATGCTGTGCGGCAGATGTTGGAGATATGACTATCGAAGGATAAATTGCTGTCGAACACCACACCTAAGGTCTTAAACGTGGAAGATCGCAACACATGGGCAACTTGTAATCTGACATATTTTGTTTTGAGCAATTCGGTTCAATAATAAGTATCTCTGTCTTATTGGAGTTTAGCATAAGGAAGTTATGTGCCATCCAGTCACTAATTTCGCTAATACAGTGTCTGTTAGTTTACAGAACTGGTGTGTTTCGCTAGGATTAGAGATGTAAAGCTGGGTATCTTCCGCATAGCAGTAAAAACTTATGTTATGTTTCCTGATAATGTCTCCTAGAGATAACATATATAAAGAGAACAGGATAGGTCCTAAAACGGATCCCTGCGGTACGCCGTACTTAACCGGGCGTGATATGACTCTTCCTCATTTACATAAACAAAGTGATATCGATTGGTTAGATACGATGATAAACCATGATAATGCCTGACCACTGATGCCAACATAGTTTTCTAGTTTATTGAGTAAGATTGTGTGATCTATTGTGTCAAAGGCTGCACTAAGGTCTAGTAATACAAGGATTGAGATTTCACCACGATCAGATGTTAAGAGGAGGTCATTTGTAACTTTAAGCAGTGCTGTCTCTGTGCTATGGTGGGGCCTGAATACTGATTGGAACTGATTCTAATATTTTAGAAAAAAAAAGGGAGATTTGAGATTGGTCTAAAGTTATAAAGATCTCCCTGGTCAAGGTGTTGTTTTTTAATGAGTGGTCTAATAACTGCTAGTTTGAAAGCTGTTGGAACGTACCCTAGTTTTAGCGATGAGTTAAAGATATTTAATACTGGGTCTGACACTACAGGGAATACCTCTTTAAGTAATTTTTTGGGAACAGGGTCTAATATACACGTCGATGATTTGGATGATGTTACTAATTGAGAGAGCTCTTCTATTGTAGTTGGTTTAAATGACTCAAGATGTTCATATGGTAATCTTGTGTTAAATGTACTATTGGGTAGAGTGGTGGCTGCTTGTGTAGTTACATGTACGATGTTTTCACTAATTACTATAATTTTGTTAGTAAAGAAGTTCATAAAGTCGTTACTACTGTGTTGAAATGTAGGATTGGTTTCTGTTTGTTCTTCGTTTCTAGTCGGTTTTGCAACTGTACTTAAGAGGAAACGCAGGTTATTATGACTTTCTTTAATGAGCTTGCTGATATAGGTAGATCTGGCGTTTTTTATAGCCTGTCTGTAGTGTTGAACACTCTCTTTCCATGCTGCACGCCATACCTCTAACTTTGTGCTTCTATAATTTCGTTCCATTTTTCTAGCTACTTTTTTAAGGCTGCTGTGTGATGGTCATACCATGGAGCTGACTTTTTTCTTTGATTTTTTTTTTTCGAATGGGAGCAACGGCTTCCAGCGTGATAGAACACTTCCAGGTTTTCTATAACAATATCCAGTTCTTCACGGTTATTTGCTACATGTTTCATCTGGGACAGGTCCGGAAGAGTGCTAATAAAGCTATCTTTAGTGGTGGAAATTATTGTTCTGGCTAATCGGTAGCATGTTGTGGACTGAGTGGTCTTATCTAAGAGTATGGTGTATGAGACAAGGCTGTGGTGTGAAACAACATCGCTCTGAGGTGATATTTTGATGTCATTAATATTGACCCCAAGTGACAGAATTAAGTCTAATGTGTGTTTACGGCCCTGACACATTTTGTTTAATACAGAGAGATTTTAGAACATCTATAAACGCTAGTCCTAATGCATCTTCTCTACAGGTATGTTTAGAATCTAGAATAAGAAAGAACTTTAATGCCAAGTATGTTTCCACACACAAGGAATTTTCTTTGGTCTTAATAAAATTAAAGAAATTGACATATGAGAAATTTACATATTTACAGATACTATGTGTACACCTTTGCAAGGGGTAATGATATGTACATTAATTAAACAGGAATGATTTTATATTGGACATAACATTATTATATGAACAGTAGGAATAGCTCTCAACAGTATTGCACTAGGACAAGCCTTGTGAGGCAGTTTATTGTTCATGAGAAAGACATTTCAGTGGTTTTTAACATATCACTGTGTGGTTGCTAGGGAATTTTGAGTGGTTGTCAGGGCACTGCTAAAGTGCAGTTACTCAAATGTTTTTATAGGTTTTATACTGGAACAAAAGAACACAACACCGAGTCTCTTTCCTATGGTGTTTTAGTTTAGTCTCAATTCATGCAATTGGAATTACTAATGTGTGCGTGTGTGATATAACCAGTATTTGTGCCATTATTTAAAGCCAAAAAAGCATGTCTTAAACCATTTTGAGCTTAAAATGACTGCAGTTGTTGTTAAAAAAGGGGCATCACTGAACTCAAGCGCATCATGCATTAGTAGATCACCTGTGGACACTGTCCTGCAGAGTTGAGCCCAAATACTAATAAACACACCTGAACCAGCTAAGCAAGGTCTTCAACAAGCCAATGCCTGGAATACAAGTTGTCTGTGATTTATGTACTAAAGGTTATTCTAAGACAAGGGGTTTGTTTAAATTATAAACCCAGAGTATAAGCAATAATAATGGTGATGCATCCCTTAGTGAGGTGAAGGCATGGTGTTTCAGGTGAAAACTAAACCAGCATTGTCCAGGGCATCTTTGACTATATTTCTTTGGAAAAACTGTTGAACTGCGTTGGATAGCAGTCAGATTCCAACTGTTTTACAGGCATAATTGCTTGGCCTTTAACTTTGTTTTTTTGTGCTACTATGTAGCTTTAATCACACACTGAATCAGTCATAACATTTTCTGAGTTAACAACTACATATCCTAACATGGACACCAGCACATCTTTAAATCTAAACTATGTGATGTCAGTTACAGTATCACTAAATGAAAAAAAATATCAGAATAATTTAACATGTATTATCTGTATTATCAAATAATGTATTATCCACCTGACTTGTAATGTATATTTGGTCTGTTTTTGTAATTGTGTGAGTCTCTCAGCTGTTCTCAGTGTGATGAGTTGTTCTCAGATGAATCAACATTGATCATGTTTACATGCACCCTCATAATGCTATCAAAATGGGATTTCTGCAATATTGTGATTACACTTTACCTCATGTAAATACAATATTTCAGTAAAAAAGTGATTAAGCTCCTAATCGTAGCAAGTATAATGCGGCCATGTTACCACTTTAATCGCATCTATATCACACTAACAGAGGTGCGCATGTTTTTGTCACGCATTTTAAGTGGAAATTAATCTTAAACTTGACATTAGGAAGTTTTCCCTAAACTCTGTCAACATGACTCGCTGTCAGCAGTCTGCCTTCATCCAGAAACAGCACAAATAATGTGACAGTACCATATAAAACCACTGTCATAACAGGCACTGTCATAATATTTATGTTTTCATCACGCTACCAAATAATAAAATATGTCCATAAGATGTTTGTCATTCATCGTGAGTAAAATTAAACAATGGACAGTATATGTGAGATCATCATCTGTGCTCTGCATAGGGCTATGTGTGAATAATAAGCACAATCATTAGCGGACATTTAGAAAATAAAAGCTGCATGTAAACAGGGGTTAAGAGGTCAACTCAGTCATGTAAACATCTTACAGTAATTAAGTCCTTACTCTGATTATTGAAAATAATCACATTATTGGTGTACATGTAAACGTAGTCAGTGTACAGTCACTATTACAGTGTTCCCAACCCAGGCGCTAGCAATTTTGGACCCTATTAAAGAATACGAGGTTGGGCCCCCTACCATACCCATTTCGCACCAAACATACAATTCAACCTAGCTATCCAAAATCTTTGTCTGCAAATTAATAATACAGACCTTTTTTTTGCTATTGTTTTGACCATTATTTTCAGTATTTAGAGACCTACAATGTCTGCAGCTATAAGATGTTTTATTGCGCAAATGTAAATGTAATAGAAAAATACAGTACTAATACAGTAATTAAATATTCAAAGTAAATGCAACATTCTTAAACAAAGATTAAACATACATCTTGTGAATGAACCTGAACCACAAAACCTTCATCTTCATAGATAATCATGCCTTTGACAACCCAGTTAAAGTAATTATTGTGATTTAATGTTTTCTACATACAGTAAAGTCATCCTACATAAGGAAAAGAAAATATTATGTAAAAATATAAACTTGATATGTTTAATATTGAATGTGGAATGTCATGTTAGCGATTTAAATCATAGTGAAATTAATCTTTGAAATCAATCTGTGATTCTCTTTATCACACAATAAGATTTGAAGTCTAGTTTTCACAGCAGAATCTCAGTCACATACTGTATACTTGAGCTGTTACGCACACAACAATAAAATTCTAACATTTAAAAATGGCAAACAACAACAATATATATTTTCTAGAAATTGACCTTCTGCCTTAAATAAGACAGGGTCAAAAATGCTTGATCAAAGCTTGTATAGTCTTTTAAGCAGCATATAGAATGTCTAACAAAAAAACTTAGAGTGAAGTTGGGTTTCTATTATAGAAATAAAGGCTGTTTTTCTTTTAGTGCGAGAAAAACACTTATACAAGCTACATTTTATTTATTTTATATATGCATGCCAAGAAATTTTATTTGAAAATGCTGGACTCAGTATACCATGCAGCACTAAGATTTGTGGCTAATTCCAGCTTTTGTACGCATCACTGTATATTGTATGAAAGTGTTGGTTGGCCTTCTTTGCATAATCGCAGGTTGGAGCATTGGCAGTGTTTCCGCTATATACATTCAACCGTGGCGGCCCGCCACTCCTAAAACATCCCCGCCACGCCTGCGGTTGTGGATAGAAGGGATACAGCAAACGAAATCTCGTTGGATGAGCACTGTTTTATCCTAATCCTTTAACCAAACCCAACTCTAAACACAAAATTTCACACGATTGTAGGATGTATTTGTATCCAATTTAGCCAGAACCGCTGTTTTCATCCTAATAATCCTACCTCCAAATCTAATCCTTAACTTTTCGGCATTTGCTGTATCCCTTCTAGACAAAACCCACAGCGTCAGCTCGCAAAAAGCTACCAAAATGTCCGCTCTGCGAGACTGGCTGTCTAGAAATAAATTCCTTTCTGGATTCGCGTTGTTCACTCATTTATAAATAAATCTTCTAAAATATCATAATTTCCTCCATGGGTTTAGTTTCATGCACAAATAGATTTAAATCAACAGAGGATTATTAAGCTACGTTTCTGTTTTGAGAAATAATAATAAAATAAATAAGCCTATACGAAATATGTTGCACTTAAATAATTATTAAATTGACAAAACGAATAAAGTATTTGAGTTTCTGTTCTTTTTTTGTGACGCGCTCTAAAACCAAACCAGCAGAAAGCACGTCATGTTTTTAATGATTATAAATAAGCACAAGGTTTTCTCCTTATTGTGAGTTTACACAAATAAAAATACATCATTTGAAGTTTCGAATGTTGTTTTACTTTTATCTTTATGACTATAAATTTAGGGTAATTTAAGCTGCAAGGTCATCACGCATATAATGTTCACCGGCGCATATCTACACCAACACAGCGCAGGGCTGCGAGAAAAGACATTATTAAACTTTTGATTTAACATATTATGAGTTTTTTGGACATTCATTTGGAATCACTGTACTCATATTATCAACTTATCGGGCCATTAGTTATTCAAGCTATAAGCGCAGCGCACTGCTGAGCGCTCAGCTGTCAGTCAATCGTCTGTGCTTTAGATTGACACTCACAAAGTTTCACATTAAATAAGATATTTGTCCAAAAACAAAAGGCTAAATACTGAATACTACATATGCGACTGCAAGACATTAATAGTCGAATCTGTTTGTAAGGAAACTTACATTATTCCCATGGAAGAGAAGAACTTTGGTAATAGAAACTTGAGGCAGACGGTGAGACTGCTTTATCTGTTTTCAGACGAAACAGCAGGGTCGGGGTACCCGCGGGTGAACCGCATAAAATTTGATCTAACGGGTGTAATAGGCTATTCGCGTGTCATTTGTATTGTAGATGCAGGTCGGGACTCAATAGACAAGAGTAAAATGCGGGTCTAACATCCAAGACCAAAATTCGACTCGTTTTTAAATGACTCGTGCTTATTTGTGTTTAAGATCTGTCTGAAGACCGGTAAAGGTTTATATATAACTGCGCGATTTGCGGTATGACCGGCTCGGGGTCATAGTCTTTGTCAAATGGTACGGGTGTGAAATAAAATTGCTGCTGATGTCGGATAACTGGTCGGTTGTTCTGTCAATCACAGCGGTGCGGTTTATCAAACAGGACAGCATGACTTTGTAACAGCTCTGTACGCTAAACACGAGGACGAACTTGCAATGCACACTACATTAAAACTACAATGAAATATCCGAACTACGTACGTAGCTGTGTAACGTTTTTTTAAGAAAATACAGTTTAGATAAAACATAGAAAAGCAATATGCTATAAATATAAGGAAAAGTAAATGACAGCGTGAAAATGATAAAAAAATACATGTTAGTTTACTGTAGCCTATATTCTACATTATTTTTTTTTTACATTTATAATCCTCATGGGCGCCCCCTGCCGCCACAGCTGAAAAAAATCCTAGAGGAAACACTGCATTGGTATGTTTTTTTTTTATAAGGCCATAATGTATAAACTGCCTTCTTATTTATGTTCTCTCCTGATTCCTAAAGTCACTACTGGGAAATGTAATCTTAGATTAAATGGACAAATTATGTATGACATTCCCCGAACGCAAACTGTTTTCGGTAAAAGTGCCTTTAAATTTTTTGCCCCATCATTCTGGTACAAACTGCAGAAACATCTTAAATTAGAACATAAAGGATTCTTTCAGTTATGTTAATTTGCCAACTTTTTTTCTCTTTCTCTATGTTTTATGTTGTCTGTTTTTGCTGTATATTTTAATTATGAAACTTTTATACTGCTGTCTTGGCCAGGACTCCCTTGAAAAAGAGATTTTGAATCTCAATGGGATTTTTTTCCTGGTTAAATAAAGGTTAAATAAAATAAAACTATATATTATTTCACAGATAAGTACTGGGTAATAGCAGATACATACTTAGTGTAGGTATACTGTAACTAACTGTCAGTTTTGTATTAAGATCTAGTTCAGCATGGCAGGGTTCTGACAGTACAATGTTTCATGTGGGAGATGCATGGCTTTTGTATTGGTTTATTCTGACCACGCATTTCCCGGGTCTCGTCACTTTTTATCTGATCCCTTACCTGTTATGATTTTCACCTGTTCCTCTCATCAGTTCTCCTTATTCAAAGTTAATTGTTTGTTGTTTGCCCCACCGTATTAAATAAAGTGTTTTGTTACATTTACGTCTGCCCTTGGGTTCGCTTCCTGCTAATTCCTAACACTAACAAGATACAATACTGTACTTACAGATAAATGTACAATATAAGTATTTAGTACTTACAGATAAGTGTGGGTTAATGGCAGGCAATTATAGTGTACATAAATGATATCTAAGAACAAACACTACTTTACTTACAAATTGTATGTACATGGTAAGTACCGGCACATATAGTGTATGTATACTGTAACAAGTAACAATACTGTACTTACAAATTGTATATACATGGTAAGTGTGTGGTACATGCAAACAACTGCAAGTTAATGACACATATAGTGTACTTATATGATTATTAATAACAAACACTACTGGTGAGCCATTTTGTACTCAGTATCTTTATCCTTTTTTGTACCCTTTAAACCCAAGCATTGAATACCATATGCATTAACAACTGCTTACATTCACTAGTAGGTCAATAGTAACTGCATGAAAACCGGACTGTACAATAAAGTGTTGCATTTTACACAGTTATTACACAGGACCTACCACCTAAGATATAGCATAGTATACATATGCCACTGTGAGGCAAAGCCAACCATTGAATACCGTACACATTAACTCCTGTGTAATAACTATGTAGAATGCAACACTTTATTTTATAGTCCTTTTTCCATGCAGTTACTATGGACCTTCTAGTGAAGGTACCCAGTAGTTAATGCATGCATTAGTGCAGAGGTGGGGACAAGTCATACATGGTTAAGTCCAAGCAAATCTCAAGTCTTAACCATCAAGTCTCGAGTCAAGTCTCAAGTCACAGTTCAGATAAATCAAGCAATGAATGATAACACTGTCTTTATTGTATGAATTAGTCAATGTTTTCAAGGAATTAACTGCATTAAAGCTGAAAGTGAACCTTTGTGCCAAAGACAATGTGACATTCTCATAATGCTTTCTGCCTACACATTAGCTTCCATCCTGTCCCAATTTCCCATTTTTTCCAATAACATTGAGTCACCAATCACATTTGACAATAAAACAAGAAAATATTGTCAAACTCAGAAAAATTGAGGTCTTAGAAGAAGACTGTGCATACTTTACTCCTCCTAAATGCAAGCTTTTAAACGCTTTCCACGGTTGAGCAGCATCTATATTTTGACATCTTAACCACTGCATTTATCTCTTAACAGGCTTTTTATACAATCACCCAAGTCATTTCTTACTACATCTGAGACACAAAGAGTGAGACATTACCTACATTTATTCGATTCTGTGATGTGTAAACACGTTCAGGCTCTCCTTTATGATGTTTAACATCATCAAATATGTTTGACATTTGTGCTTCATTTCATTCCCATTGAACAGGTGTATTCATGCTTCACACAGCTTTTCCTGCTGTGATGTTTTCTTCAGTTGCGATTCTTTTGTGAATTCCAAACAACTTATAAACAATTCCCTGGGGATAAACTTTAGCCACCTAATTACTTAGGATTTGTTTTAAGGCTTCCACGAGTTGGTATTAGTTAAATTAGGACATTAACCTTGGTTTTATTTTCCTTATGGTGATAACTGTAGATATGGCTCACAATGAATATAAAAGGAGAGTTTTGCTAATTATATGACTCAGATTGTTATACTATAATGTTTTCTTTAGAACTGTATATTATTTAACTGTATATACAAAGTGTTTGCTTCCAAAACGTGATAAACGCCGTTTAAAAAAAGAGTTCCCACCAAAATCAGTATTTTATCAGGTCAAATTAAATTCTTAATTTTATGCAAAATCCAATATCCGGCATGTTATTCTGTCATCTTTTCTCCCTTTACTCTAAAAACGAGATAAACGCCACTCCTGCTCTGCAGCATGCAAAAAATCTGCTCAACAAATCACAGCGCATTCCACGCATTGTAAACAAACAATGGCGGCACATTGAACACACACAGAATCCTAGTTTTCCTCATCTTGTACTTCGTGATCAACAAACAAACAAAAACACACACATATTAATATGCACAATAGTAGAGATCTTTTTTTTAAATATGATTGTTCATAAAACCAAAGTAAGGGTGAATGTCCACTGAATGTACAAATGTTTTTTACTGGTTTAGCGTGTGGCATTGAGTGCAACATCATACTTTAAGTAATGTATGTATAATGTTAATGTTACCATGTATTTGTTGACATACCTTGCATGATGTTTGCAAATGACTCACATGTTTGCGGATGTTTTTAAAACTTTTTTCAAAGCTAGCTATAAGTAACTTCTGATGCAAGTCTATTTTATTGAACAGCCTAAAGAATTGCATAGTAATCATTCAAAATTTAAATGCCTTTTCTTTCTGAAGTGCTTTAAATGTGATGTGACTCCATATATAATTGCAGAGAAATAATGGTGTCATATATATATATATATATGTCATTAAAGCTCCCTATTTACAGTAAGAGACCAATTTGACGAAGTGGAGCTAAACCTCCTGTGAGGATCTCATCATAACTAATTGATGGCTTGGATGACATGAGGCATGTGGGAGATTAATAAATAGGAGGTAAATTGCTAGCTGTAATAAGTGATAAGATGGACAGCTCAGAGGAAGAGTGATTTATGGCCTATCTTATAGCTGAAAGTCCCATTTCAATTTAGACAATACAATGACTTGAGACAAGAATAGCTTAAACAATTAAACATTTTGTCTTTCTAGCTTGATTTATAGTTTCCATGTACTTTTTAAACCAATATATATTTGATTTTATTAGGGCCATAAATTAAATGTACAGTACGATACAGCAGAATCTTATCATTTTAGTTCCCTTATCAGTCTTCGCGAGGCGGTTCCCAATTCGTTGGTCATGACGTGAGTGACTGACGAATTGGGAACCACGTCGCTGAATGAACTTGGCATCCAGGTATTTGCATCTGTTGGCGACGCCTTGCGGGTATTTAATGCGGAGCAAGTGCATTACCAAATCAGCTTTATTTGCTTTGAAAGCTGGCAGACATCTGCTCTTGAGAAGCTACTTTGATCTAAGTGATCCAAAGAACACTGCTCTGCCTGAAGTTGGTTGGACTCGATGCACCACAGAAGAGGCTCACAGTTTTTTCCACCCTTTAATTTTTCAGTTTTTCAACTTGAGTTTGAGTACTGTATGTGCGTCACCTCTCCCTGTGTGCTTCATCAACTGCACAAAAATCGTTTTTCCCTAAAAGAGCAGCACATTTGAGCTTTGTGTCTTGTTAAAGACAGCCACCCACTCTTGTCACGGTTGGGTGCGTCTTTTTAAAGATGTCACTCCGACCGTGCTCCGTTCCTGGATGTGGTGCCTTCATTGCCCCCCCAGATGGCCACGATCACTGTCTTTCGTGTCTGGGGCTCCAGCATGCAGAGGTGGCGTTTCGTGATAGCTCGTGCCACATATGTGAGGGCATGACTATGGTGAATCTGGGTGTCATTTCTTTGGGAACTGCCAAGGGCGCAGTGACGAAGCTTGCCAAGGATGATCTCCGTATAACGGGGCTGAACCCGTCCGCTGGTTCGTCCAGCGACCCTCAGCGCCCTGGTCCATTGCCAGTGGAGGTTCTGATAGAGACGAACCGCTCATGTTCTATGGTGTCCTCACCCTCTGCCGGGTCTCCACCCTAGACAATGTTCAACGTAACATTGGAGGGGGGGTTGTCAACCTCGGACGCCAATCCGGATCCACTCCCTCCTTCGGGTAGGGTTGCAGAGCCAGCATTTGACCCCGATATGGCAGCCATGCTCGCTCGGGCGGCGCTCAGTTTGGAGTGGACTCAGCCTCCCCCACCCAAACTGTTCCGCCTCAACGACTGGAACTTTGGGGGTACTATGGCTTCTCAGTCCTCACCCCCATGCCTTTCTTCCCCGAGGTGCATGTTGACCAGGCCGTGGAAAACCCTGTTTCAGCCCTATCAGCCTTCACCCCTCACCTCTCTAAACGGTGGAGCTGCCAGGGGGTATACTGTTATCCTGTCAGTGGAACGGCAGGTTGCGATGCAGTTGTGTCCGGCCAGTGTCGCTTCCTGCTGGCGGGACCAGCCTACTCTCCTTTCACAGGCTTGTAGGCAGCTTCAGCCCTGCATGCCATGGAATTGCTGCAGTTCCACCAGGCCAAGGCTCTGAGGGAGCTCACGATTTGGTGGCCTTTACCGAACGTGCCGTCGGTCATGCAATGTCCACCTTGGTGGTCCAGGAGCGCCTTCTCTTGCTGTGCCTGGCAGACATGAAGGATGCCAACAAATCCCAGCTCCTGAATGCTCCAGTTTCCCAGGCCGGACTGTTCAGGGAGACAGTCAAGGAGTTCACCCAGCAGTTCTCCCCAGAAGCAGACTGAGGCCATCGCCCATGCCACGTGGGAAGTGCTGCGCTTCTGCCCCATCGACGTCAGCACCTTAGTCTGCCCCTTGCCGAGGGCACCCTGCAGCGTCAGCTCTACAGAGGAGTGCTGGAGACACACACGGGATCATAACTCATCCTCCATCTCCAGCTCTTCAAAGAAGTCGCGTAGCTACGAACGGGTTCATAACCCATCGTTCTTCCCCTCCTTTATTTCCAGCGAGTGCCTCGAGTGGCTTGAGACCCTTACAAAGTCTCACCTGCTCAGCCTCCCCTCAGCTGACTCAGGTGTTACATTTCACAACACTGCTGTCGATGTGGCCGAAACTCTTCATTTTCATTGACCAAAACGAAACAAAATGTTATAACGTTATTTCGTCGTTTTAGCCATCCCAGCATCTCCGCGCCTCCGCCACCTGACTGCAGATGATCACATGGGTTGTTGGCGCTGCGCAGATCAATCAAAACATAGAAGTCCTGCAAGAGCGAGTAGAAAGCATGCAGGGCAGTCTGCTCTCGTGATGCTTTGATATCATACGCCTGCGTTTGCATATTAACGGTCATTTCAAACAGTGTACGCGGCAACCGCGAGTGTTTAGTTCTTTTTCAGTAGGAGACGTGCGGAAAGCAGAGAAACGGAGTTGGTCCACAAGCCTTGCTCCTGCACCCTTTTACGGACACGACTCTTCATGGCATAAGCTGTTGAAGATAAACATATTTCCACTTAATGCTGCACAAAACGCTTTCACTAAACGAGAAAAGCTGTAGCCGCACGATGATTCCGACGGGGAAGACGCAGCATTTACAGCAAATGTAAAAGAAAAGTTCAAAATAAATCCCGTGCATCACTTTCAGGTCAGTTCAACAAGCCTGTTAAAATGTATAGCTTTGATTTCTGACACCACCTAATCATCTTGCGTGATTTAAATAGTATACAAATTTTACAAAAAACAAACCGTATTACAAATTTATATCATGTAACAGTTGTTTAAATGACATTGTGCTGCGTTGCATTTTAAAGCATTGTAAAGATCTAAAGATATTTGTTGTTTTGTATATGCTAATAACTACAGTTATTTATTATTTTAAATGAACAAAACATACTAGCTGAATGGTTGAGTATTAAATCAATCAAACACCTGTACTATTGAGAACATAACCATACATACCAACTTTTGCTTTTCTTAATAGACATCTGCTGTTTTCTTAAAGCTGACTTTTAATATACTTACAAAAAAAAACATTTAGTAAATCTCCAAAATTGCTTGGATTTATACTGATATGTAAGATCAGCTTGTCACATTAGATTAAGCCAAAGTCCATTAGCTACACAGATGCAGAAATATAAATTATAATATATAATTGCATAGTTGGATAATTGTAGTTTGTGCCTGATGTCAAAATACAAGTATGAATGATAACATTACCATATTTCTATTCTCACACATACTATAGTTGAGTGTGACCCATTTGACCCTGTGTGTGCGTGCGTGCGTGCGTGTGTGTGTGTGTGTGTGTGTGTGTTTGCTTAGACTACTTCTGTTTTGATTTATGTAGACTTTTATGTAGACTCTTACAAACCGTCAAGTCACTCACTCAGAGTATAGTAAAATAAATATCTTGTAAATTTAAATCAGAGCATCTTCCATGTCTGGAATGGATGTATTCTTGAGTCTATAAGGTAACAATAATATGACTTTTGTTTGAAATGGGTTTGGCTAAAAAATATTGTCTAGACTAAAATGTCATCAGTTTTCGTCGACTAAAACTAGACAAAAATAATCATGGATAAGTCTTGACTAAAATAAGACTAAAATGCAAGGACTTTTAGTCGACTAAAACTTGACTAGACTAAAAAGAGTATGAACGTGACTAAAACTATTAAAAACTAAAATAACAGCTTGACACAAAGACTAGACTAAAACTAAAATTAAAACAGGCTGCCAAAAACAACACTATTCACAAAATGACGTTCAAAATGCTGAAGCCCAAATGCATATTTCCATGCATTTGTCCAAACGATTAGTTTGCATCCATCGACATGAAGGACGCGTACGTTCACATATCAATTCTCCCCTTTTTAAAGGGGAAATATTTTAACTATTTTTTATATAAACTTCTATTCTGACTCATCGTCATATAGTATAATGCCATATAATTATGAAAAATAGATATTACCACTAAGATTTTGCTCATTTTGTGCTCAATTCTGTTTACTAACCTATTTTAAAGAAAATGTTCTGAACTTGAGATTCACTTTCTTGCAGAGTTTAGCTTTAACCCTTACCAAACACACCTTTCTGCAATTTTTTGTTTTAGAGGGTATGAAACGACGTCATTTTTCCATGTGACCACGCAGGAGCTCACCTTGTTGAGTGGCAAAACTTTCAATAAAATGGCTGGTTTTTATTGCGGCTGCTGCAAAAATGCCAGTAAAACTGATTATTATCAGTTAAAATTGAATTTAGTTGGCCTTAACAGTGACCCTAGCAACTTGCCAAACAACCAGTAGTCTGTGGACATTGCAATATTGCCAGACATTGCTTTTCCTGACATATATGTTTGTCTTTCCTAACACTATTAAACCATCCCACCTTTGTAGAATACAAGGCTCATTATAATAAATGTTTTTTAATGAAGGCTCACTGACAAAACGTTGCAATTACACATAATAAGAGTATTCATTGCAGTATTTTTATAGGATTTTTTTATCCCAAAATTCTACAAAAAATACCCTGTTTTCCTGAAGAACTTGATTACCATGCTCAGGTGTGTTTAATCAGGGCTGGAGCTAAACTCTGCAGGAAAGTGAATCTCAAGGGCCAGAGTTGAGAACCTTTGTTATAAAGTATTGGCCACTTAATTGTATGTCATGTATTGTGCAGTGTTAAATAGAGTGATGCACTATTGTACTGATGTTCTCAGAGCTCTTTCAGCAGACAGACAGGTTCTCACTCAGATTGTATCGTAAACTGATTAAGTGTTTTTGGATTGGCTCATATGACTGATTGAGAGATGGCCTTAGTGCCCTCATCCACCCTGATTAAGGTATCTTTCTTTTATTGATTTTCTCCCTCAAACCATTTAATTTAAAATGTTCTTTTAATGTTTATTAACATTTCTGAATTATGTTTGCCCTGAAGCAATTGGCCGGTCCTGGCCAATTTGCTGCCCTAGGCAAGATTTTACCTGGTGCCTCTAGAATCACAGACAATTGTGTTCCAATCATTTTGTTCATAAACTTACACAGAAACAAACTGCACAGCTTTGTCTTGTTTTTATTTATTTTGTAAATATTTTGGAAACACAAACAAACACGCGCGCGCACACACACACACACACACACACACACAGAATTCAGCGAACGTCAAGAACAAGAAAACAGAAAAAAAAAATCAGACCGAGACGTGCGATTTAAATAACGTTACACGGAGCATGTTTAAATTTCAATGTTTCTGTCCAGAAATACCAACTTGTTCACTTTGTCTGGTATTAATAAGCTGCACATTGTAGTGCTGGCTGCTCGCTGCGGTGCTGAAGACACGCTCTGACGGAGTACTGGTGGCACATATGCACAGATATTTACGTGCAACCTAAAAACCTAGTAAATTATCTTTATATTAATGCATTTAATGTAATTATTATTAACATTATACAGGTCAAATAATGTATTTCTCATGATTTTAATGGGCTATGTATAATGCTTTTTAGTTAAAAAAAAAATACCACCTTGAAAGCATTTTTGCTTTATGAACATGCAAGAAAAATTGTTGTTTTATTAATGACTGAAATAATTAGCAGCATTTCTTGTAAGTCTCATGTTATAATCCACATATTTTATTTAACAGAGCAATAAATGTTTTATTCAAAAACTGAAAATTATGTAGATTTACAGAACATTGGCCCTCATTTATCATTCTTGCGTAGAAACGGGCGTATATGTTGGCGTAAGATTATGCTTACACTCCTCTCACCGCCTGATTTATGAAACTGTGCGTACCATTGATATTCAGGTGTACGCAATATCTGCCCTTCATAAATGCTGCGGCCGAAAACGAGCGTCATTAGAATAACAAGCCCATATAAATTCAAGTCTCCGCCTCCCCCACGCCCTCATTTTACGCCATTGACACACGAAAGACGGCAAAGAAGAGAATCCGGGGAAGTGAAAAGAAACAAAATTGTTTTATTTGGCAGTTTAAAGAGTGGGATTAAAGACACATTAATAATTGGATGACAATTTGTAATATTCTTATTATTATTTTTATTATTAATTGATATTTAGAAGAATAATTATTTATTATTATTATTATTTACTGTTGCCTACATCTAAATTCTATGTCTGCTTAATGGTTCAGTTAATTTTTTTTATATAATATTTTAAAATGATGTAGTAACTTTTGTAGTGTGTTGTTCTGTATTTACATACAGTTGTTTGTTAGCTGTATCTTAGATCCAGTTTGATACGGAGCTCCGGATATAATTCAAATTAACAATTTGTTTCCACGACATCCACATGTTTTAGCTAAGCTAATTCATAATTTGAAGTAATAATAATTGTAATAGTAATTACGAAATATTCTAAATATTATAATAATTAATTCCAAGGAACAAACTGTTGAATATTGGGAACAAATTCTAAATTTATGGCCATACTTTAGACTAAATAAGAAAAAGAAGTGTCCATAGCATAAAAAATTATTCGTGGCCATAATTTTGTCCGCATGTCATCATGATCGGATTTACGGCTTCATTCAACACTTCAAGCATTTTACCTTACCTCATCTGTATTTATTTATCATCGAATGGAACCATGTTTTCGTAGCACATCCTTGTGCTTTCTTGCAATGTGCCGCTTCAGATTCCAGGAAGAATATTTGCTAACTCTTTACAGTCTCTCCGCAGTCCCTTTCAATTTTTTCTTCCTGCTCAATCTTAACTTTGATTTTTACTTTACATTTATGTATAAGGCTTGAATTCCATTACTTATTGCTAGACGTTTTTACAGATTCTCGAACTAGCAAATTATCAAAGGGCGTTCTGGGTTCAACGAGCGGTGCTGAGGGAGCGGAATTTTCGGAAAGGCGCTTTGATGGTAATATTACCGCACCGCTCAACGCTCCGCTCCCACTAAGCTCCGTTCACATGCTCGCTCTGAAACATCAGGTAAAGCGCACAGGCTCTCAACTGAAGGAATACATATGCATACAAATCAAATGCTTTGGTAAAGTCTCACAAATTAAACATTGAACATTGTTGCATAAAAATAAACACTGAAGTTTATAATTACTATGTTTTTTACAGTGGGTCATAATATATCATATATTTTAGTTTGTCAGTACGTTTTGTGGTGTTAGGAAGTTTTTGCGCATTTCTGCACTAACTCAAAATGTGCGTACACCACCTCCTGAGCTGGCGTAGGATTTGAGCGTGCCGTACGCCAACGTCCATATTGATAAATCTCAAAGTCACCGTGGTTTTGGGTGTACGCAAGGTGTACGCTGGAAATTTGGTGTACGCACTTTTGATAAATGAGGGCCATTGTCTGTAGATTAACAGAACATTGTCTGTAGCCTTTAGGGACACTTCAATCCGCCTATGAAACGCAACAATGGTGACAATCAACAACAAAGCTTCATGCCGCAATGCATGCTGGGTAACAGGATTGTAGAAAACTATTTCTTACATTTACTGTCACCATTGTTGAGTTTTGTATCCAAAGTGTTGATGTCTCTCTGAAGCAAAAAAATACAGCAATCTTATTAAATACAGTGTGTTTTAGACTGGCATAGAGTGTCACTTTCATACATTTCAGTTCTTTATTCTTATTTTATCATTTAATTTTTAAATGTTAGCCAGCATAACATAAAAACAATCAAGTTTAGATGACATGATAGATTTTTCTCCTCCTTCAAACAATGAAGTTGCACTTGCTAAAAGCAAAAAACACTGTTGCAATTGCTAAAAGCGCAGAGTTAGTTCTGTAAAGGTCAAGGGACAAATGCCAAACAAGTTAACAAACTAAAGGGAACACTATAGTGGTGACTTCAAAAGAATCTAAAACAAACGCAACCTGTAGATTTAATGTGATAAATTTTGTGGTAAATATCCATTTGACTTACACATCACGTCAGAAAGAAGATTTGTCTACTAAATCACATGTGTGGATGCTGGAATAGTTGAACACTTGTATCTTGTTCTGACAGCCATGTTTAGAAAATAACTCTGCAAGCAAGTTGTGCTTTTAGGTTTCAAACAGAGATGGTGATAGAGAGGCTAAAGTGAAAGATTGCAGCAGGGGTTATTGCACCCATAATGCAAGATGTTATTAAAAAAACAGGTAAAACGCCTGTAAAACATAAATACGGAAAATTCCTTTATATTTATACAGTACTTTGGTCGTTTTTTACGGATTTTTGAGTGTACAATAATCCTTGGGATTTTGCAGACATTGATCCTCGCACATTTCATCAAAATGTGTATTAATGCACCTTGCACACTTGGGAGTAAATAAAGAACGAATGCCTAACGCCTTAAAAAGTCATAATAAAAATACTCTTGTTTGATTGGACAGCAGCACACAGTGCATGGGGGGAGTACAGTTATTTATTTTATTTAATGTTTATTTGACAGGGACAAATGCATAAAACATTGCTTTATAAAAAATACAAAGTAGATGCCATGCATACAGGTTTATAGCCAAGACTAATTTGCAACCCCTGTCCCTGGTTAGGCTTGTAAGTTTAAAACAGAGATTACAGAGTATTGAAGCACAAATTTATAACTATTGTTGAGTTCAGTTCAAATTCAAATAAATATATTAAATTAAGCTAAGTCGGGGCCCATCAAAGGGGTAAGCCCCTACGCACAGCGGGGGTGTCCCCTACGCCAGTGCCCTCACCTCTGTCCTGTGACAGTTTTTTGCAGCATCCCTTCTCCACCCCATTGCCTCATTCTTAGCTAGTACATCTATCCCAGTTAAATGGGGGTAGTACTCTGAGTTTCAGGCTAAAATTTCGAGCTCGAAGCCCTCCCCTCGGACAGCATGCCAATATTCTTTATCTCATTCCTTTTTGATTACATGTTAATGTCAACTCGTGAACATACCTTACAAAAAACAACACTGGTGTGCATTGTGAGACAAATCAATAGCACTGATATATTTTAAGATATTTGAGTTCAAGATGTTTTTAAATAAAGGCAGCTCAAGCATGCTTTTAAATTTGAGACCAGGATAAACCCTGTGTACTTATTGGTTGGATGAACTACAGGTTAATGCAGGTTTGTGTGTTTTCAGTTTGTCAGAAACACAGTCTTGGGTGCAGATGGCAGAAGTTCATCAGACCAGCAGTCAGATGGCAGAGCGGGACCCTCTCCCGAAAGACAAGCAGACTCAAAGACAATCCTTGCACCTCTGATCACGGAGAGAAGGAGCTCCCCGAACAATATTCAGACATCCATCAACACCCTTGAGAGACATTTGAAGTTTTATAAAAACGTCTGAAGTAACTCTGAAAACACCTCAAATCATCGACTTACAGTACATTTACTCTATACATTTTCTGTTATTAATTGGTGTGTCTGTGTGTCCACCAGGAAATGAACCCATGACCTCTGCACTGCTAGCACAATGTTCTACCAACCAAGCTACAGGAACTTAAATGAAAAATGCCTAAATCTCGAAAGACTTGTACAGAAGTCTTCTGAACCTGTGAGATAGCTTTGTGTGAGAAACCAAATTAAATTTCATGAAGGCTGAAACTGAGAAATCCTCCACTTCACCATAGCTCTCAGGAATTCTATTTTGCAGATGTAAGGCATTTTAATAAGTTATGAGAGACATGCTAATTAAGTGCCCCATTAAACCTGTCACAAGACGTGCTGACACACCATTTTTAAATATAGGTAAATACACATGATTTCCAGGTAATAAACTGAAGGTTTGTCTAGATCATATCTAGATTTCACCCTAAAATCAAATGCGCAAAATAAGAAATATAAGCCAATATCATTGCCACAAGACCACACGAGTGGTCCTCTGGGCTGTCAGAGGTGTCCCATACACTAGTGTTTTCAATAGTGTCTTGTGAAGAAAAGTAAAGTACCTAACTATACATCAATATAGCGATTTTACTGCTTTAAAAATAGATTTTAACCGAACTGAAACAGTATCTGTTGAGATGTACTTTTGAAATAAATGAAAGAAATGAGAGTGGGGGAAAATGTGGATGTATTACAGTAATGTAATATTTGGGGGCTGATATGTGAGATTTACCCAAAAAGAACCAGTGAAATACATGTATAATGCTATACATGTACCGAAAATCAGAATGAGGAAGAAAGGGTATTTAAGTGACTTTGAACGTGGCAGGGTTGTTGGTGCCAGATGGGCTTGTCTGAGTATTTCAAAAATTGCTAATCTACTGGGATTTTCACGCACAACCATTTCAAGGGTTTACTGGAAAATATCCAGTAAGTGGCAGTTGTGTGAAAAAAATGCCTTGTTGATGTCAGAGGAAAATGGGCAGACTGATTTGAGATGATAAAAGGCAAAAGTAACTCAAATAACCATACGTTACAACCAAGGTAGGCAAAATATAATCTCTGAATCCACAACACATTGAACCTTGAAGCAAATGGGCTACATCAGCAGAAGACCACACTGGGTCCCACTACTGTCAGCTAAAAACACGAAATTGAGGCTACAATTGGCACTGGTTCACCAAAATTTGGACTATAGAAGATTGAAAAAAAAATGTTGCCTGGTCTAATGAGTCTCGATTTTAGCTGCGCCATTCAGATATTAGAGCCAGAAATTGCCATAAACAAAATGAAAGCAAGGATCCATCCTGCAATGTATCAACGGTTCAGACTGGTGGGGGTCTTCTAATGGTGTGGGGGATATTTTCTTGGCACACTTTGGGTCCCTTATGGTGCTTTTCCATGCATAATACCCCACAGGTTGGGTCAGGTCTGGTCAGCTCACATCACTTTGGCTTGGTTAGCTTTTCCTTTGATTTTAGTAACACTTTCGGAGTGGGAGAGATTATAGGCGTGACGTTATATTTGCGCTGCCTACTGCTGTGACATCATAGAAGTGAGAGCGTCAATGTACATTCCCATACATTTATTTTTTTTCTCAGTTCACCACAAAATTAAAATTGACCACCACAAATAGATGTTTGCAAATCGCCTTTATCACTACCTCTGATTCACATAAGTTTCTGTACAAACACTGGTGGCTTCAGTCGACACGCTCCGCAGAGCCTCATTTAAGTTGCATTTAAGCAAATATGCGGACTTGCGCATCGCGAATGTGCTGCCACAAACTGCAAGTCTGGAAAAAACTGTTATGGTGTTTGTGATTCTCAACCTGTGGATGTTTTTCATTGCTAAAAGGGAGTTGTGGAATTTACAGCAAAGCACAAATGACAATAGTTTTACTCGAGACAGCGTAAGCTAGAATAAAGGTAAAACTAATCTTTTACATTATCGCGATGATGCTGGTAGTGATGATTCTCTCAGATCAATCAGTGTTTTTTGTGTCACGTTTTGGTATCAGCTCGGGTCGCTTGAAACCCCAAACGAGGTGGTACTACAAAAAGTATTGTGTACTACGTACTGCACCCAGTGGAAAAGCCCTCAAAAGTAAGTTTACCCGACCCAAACCAAACCGTGGGGTACTATACAATGGAAAAGCACCATGAGGACCAACTGAGCATTGTTGAAATGCCACGGTCAGTGCAGGTTGATGTAAGTTTTTGAATAATGGACTTTGCATGTAACGTAATCATGACAAAAATATGATGTATTGGGGTTGATAGGATGCACGAGTGTTGCTGCGATTATGCACAAAGGGAACTTCTGGTCTGTGTTTTTTATCAGTCTGGCTAGTGAGTAAACTTGAAAAAAGTTTTGGTTTCCTAAAGACGAGGAGACAGTGAGCATAGATCACTGCTGTGTGGATTTGGCAACCAGGCAAGAATGTAAGGACCTGTAGCCAACATTGTATACATTTATTTTACACAGTAACGTTAGCTCAGTGTAATGGTTGATACGCTTTAGCTATGATTTGAAGAAGGTCATTTACTTTATATTTTTTTCTTGTTCTCTAAAGGGACTCTGATGTTATTGTTTCTTTGAGGAAGTTTTCCGAAGGTTACGTTTGGGAAGTTACTGTATATAAAGAAATTTACAAAAAGGCATAACATTGATCTTTTCACCTCCTTATTGAGGGATAATGAAGAATTTAATCCTAGAACCTTCTCCAAATGTACCTTCAAAACACAAACTGTATTAGGGCAAAATTGCTTGGTCATATTTTATTCAAATAAAAAACAGTCATGTCTGATTCTTTTGACAGTGTTTTTATTTGGTGAAGATATTCCACGTGTTCTTTGTTAAACTTCACACATATTTTTTTCCAAGCTGCAATCTGTTATATTTAAAGATAACAAAAATCAGATATTGAATTTACTGTCAAACATATGCATTAACAGTACACTGGCCAAGTTGTTTCTTAAATGAACTGATGGTTTAAATTAAATGATTGGATTGCTATCCATCTTTAATGGCCCTCATTTATCAAAAGTACGTACACCAAATTTCCAGCGTACACCTGGCGTACACCCAAAACCACGGTGACTTATCAATATGGACGTTGGCGTATGGCAAGCTCAAATCCTATGCCAGCTCAGGAGGTGGTGTACGCACGTTTTGAGTTAGAAAATGCACAGAGAAAATTGACTAACACAACAAAACGCACTGACAAACTAAAATTGTATATGATATATTATGACCCTGTAGAAAAACAATTATAAAGTAATTATAAATGTAAGTGTTTTTTTTTTTGTGCAACATGAACTGTTTAATTTGTGTGACTTTACCAACGCATTCGATTTGTATGCATATCTATTCCTTCAGTTGCGAGCCTGTGCGCTTTAACTGACGTTTCAGGGCAGAGCATGTGAACGAGCTCAGCACCGCTCGTTGAACCCAGAACGCCCTTTGATATTTTGCTAGTTCGAGAATCTGTAAAAACGTCTAGCAATAAGTTATGGAATTCAAGCCTTATACATAAATGTACAGTAAAAATCAAAGTTAAGATTGGACAGGAAGAAAAAAATTGAAAGGGAGTGCGGAGAGACTGTAAAAGTTAGCAAATATTCATCCTGGAATCTGAAGCGGCACATTGCAAGAAAGCATGTGAAAGGATGTGCTACGAAAACATGATAATGCATCAAAAGGTAAGCTAGTAACATACCATTCGATGATAAATAAATGCACCTGGATAGGTAAGGTAAAATGCTTGTGTTGAATGGAGCACTAAATCCGATCATGATGACATGCGGACAAAATCATGGCCACGAATTATCTTTTATGCTACATTACGGACACTTCTTTTTCTTATTTAGTCTAAAGTATGGCCATAAATGTAGAATTTGTCCCAATATTCAACAGTTTGTTCCTTGGAATGAATTATTATAATATTTCGGAATTACTATTACAATTATTATTACTTCAAATTATGAATTAGCCTAGTAAAACATGTTGATGTCGTGGAAACAAATTGTTAATTTGAATTATATCCGAAGCTCCGTATCAAACTGGATCTTAGCTAACAAACAACTGTATGTAAATACAGAACAACACACTACAAAAGTTACTATTAACTATTATTTTAATATTTTTTTTTTTTAAACTTAACCAAACCATTAAGCAGACATAGAATTTAGATGTAGACAACAGTAAATAATAATAATAATAATAAATAATTATTCTTCTAAATATCAATAAGCGTCATTAATAATAAAAATAATAATACAAATATTATAAATTGTCATGCAATTATTAATGTGTCTTTAATCCCACTCTTTAAACTCCCAAATAAAACATTTTGGTTTGTGTCAATGGCGTAAAATGAGGGTGTGGGGGAAGCGGAGACTTGAATTTATATGGGCGTGTTATTCTAATGACGATCGTTTTCAGCCGCGGCATTTATGAAGGGCAGGTATTGCTTACACCTGAATTTTAAAGGTACGCACAGCTTCATAAATCAGGCAGTGAAGGGAGTGTAAGCATAATCTTACGCCAACATATACGGACGTTTCTACGCAAGAATGATAAATGAGGGCCAATGTGTCTCGGAGAAGAATTTACACTTAAAGGGGACAGAGAATGAAAAACCTTTTTTACCTTGTCTTTGTTGAATAATGGTAGTCTACCCGCATTCACAAACATACAAAAAGTGCTAGACATGCTAAACATCTCAGTCTCATAGAAATTCCTCTTTTAGAAATGTCAGCCAGAAAACGGCCCAATCTGAAAAACTGATGCTTATGACATCACAGGCATCTCACTGCCCCTCCACTTTTAAATAATTGGCTACATTTTTTGAGTGGCAGCAAAGTCAGCCAATCAGTAATGAGATTGCAAGCTAACCCAGGGGGAGCCAAATAGGTGCAAAACCACTTGTTTAACCCTGGGATCTAAGGGGTTTTTAGGGCCCTGGAGAAGTTTTGACCTGCACTGACATTTGTGCTTTTTTCAGTTGCTTAAAAACATAATAATGGCAAAAGTCTTATAACACTGTGTTCAGTACGTTCGGGGCTACTATATTATATGATTAACATGTATGCACATGTTTGTATTTTTTAGAGAAAAATGTTTATTTTGTGACCACGCGGTTTTTTAAAAAGAAAAAAATTTAAGTGACTGATTTAAGTCCACAAAACCCATACTAAACATGTTTTCCCAAGACTTTTCAAAACAGGATCTAGTAGTCTTTACTTTAAAATGATGTGAAAATCATTCTGCTTACTCATTCATATTGATTTACAATTTCAAAGTCACTTTTTGGTTAGGAAGGCAATATGCAAGGAGGCTGGAAGCTCTTGAATAATCTGTGATTGACACTTGCATAATGAGCTGCATAATGAGCCTTTAGGCAGTAAGACAACGCCATTATTGTTACGTGTTTGTTTGTGAAAGCAACACAAAAGAAATGCCTTTCCATGCATGATCCTGCGTTAAATAAACTTTATATGCAGAGATATTCATGAATAAACAAGGTTTTAGATGTGTTTAGATGCTTCTTAATACAAAATGCGTCAAATATGAGGAATTGTGTGTTTGTGTGTGCGTTTGGCCGTTGATCGCGTCTGACGGAAGCACAAAGAAAAAATTAGCATCTGGAGATAAATTTTATTTACAGGCAAGAGTAAACAAGTAAATGTAATGTTTACAATTGTATCTTTTATAAGAATACCACAAAGCGCGTCAAATATGAGGCATCGTGTCTTTGTGTGTGCGTTTGGACATTGATCCCGTCTCAATGACGAAGCACACACACTCCTGTCTGTCTGAAGATAACTTTAGGCGCGAGTAAATGTGATGTTTGCAATCGCATCTTTTATAATGATACCACAAAGGCCTTAAATATGAGGCATTGTATGTTTGTGTGTGCGTTTGGACGTCAATCACGTCACTGTTTGATGAAGCACACACACTCATGTCTGGAGATAACTTATCTCCAGACGTGAGTATAACAGTCACGAGTAAAGTAGATGTCATGTTTCCAGCACTCGGATTAAAACTCTACACATCACTGAATGGCTGCAGAGACGTAGTCTCCATTGACTGTGGGATTGACTAATGAATATGGATGATCTCTGCTCTTCTCTTCAATGGAGCGGGGCGTGGCTCATTATAGATAATGAAGTAACAGTAGAAAGACGGTACATCTCCCACTTCTAATACAGTTAACAATGAATTACAATATTTGTTTTCGATATCACTTACATCTTCCAACAGCTGACATTCCCAGCATTATGTAGACATTTATCTTTTGTTTCTATGACAAGTATTCGTTAAGTTACAGTTCATTTTTCTGACATGTTTCTGAAAGGACTTCACTGAGGGAGAGAGAACAAAACGCGCATCATGTCATTCTGTTTTTATTGGGAGGGGACAGAAAAAAACTAGAAACTTTAACGTTTTAAATGATGTATAAATCATATCTGTATGTCAAAAATCAGCAGAGTTATCTAAGTCTCTTTGCGGAGTTATTGAAAAATAAAGAGTTTGCGGCGCCCGCGCCACCGTCAACCCCAGAGTGTTAAAATCCCCCACCCCAAAAGAGCTATCTGAGAGAGGTTTTAGGAAGCTTCTAAGGCATTACAGACCCAAACAAAGAAAAATTTGTCTACATGTCACATCACCGAACAAGGATAAATACCCCGTTCAATCATTCTATGTCACCTTTAATCTTTTCATGCTTGCAGGTCAAGCTATCTGATCAATAATAACACATTAGTGTAAATACCTACTAAGGTCACACATATGGAGCACAATGAATCTGCTATTAAAGGACTGACCAAGTTTTATTTACTGTAGTGAATTTTTGTATTCTTCTTCCAGGGCCAAACCTAACTAGTTTCATAAAGTCCTGAGTCTTTTCAGAGCTTATGCTGTGAGGTAGAAGCTAATAAGACTCTTGATTGCTCACTGACGCAATGTGAATACGGACGGTGTATAAACCACACACCTGCCTGGCCTACTTAAAGAGTGATGCTTACTGGAACTACTTCAGTGCACACGCTCAGCTGCAACATCTTCTCAAATTCATAGTGGCTAAAATAAGTCTTTATGCCCTTATAAAGGTATAATAGGTAAATCAGCTATTATAATAGTGTATGTAATGGGTTGTTGTATTTATGAGCTGGTAAATTGAGTTTAAGACATCTGGGGCCTCATTTATAAAAGGGCGACGTAGGAACTTTCCTACATTTCATCTAAGACAATTTCTGAAATGATCGTACGTGTGATTCAGAGAAAAGGAACGTACGCACAAAAAAACATGCGTACGCCTCTTTTCCAGATGTGCGGTTTATAAATCAGAAATGATCTTGAAATAGTGCGTAGCTGAATGCTCTTAGAACTCCG
Organism: Paramisgurnus dabryanus; assembly: GCF_030506205.2. Taxonomy (NCBI): domain Eukaryota; kingdom Metazoa; phylum Chordata; class Actinopteri; order Cypriniformes; family Cobitidae; genus Paramisgurnus; species Paramisgurnus dabryanus. Next base: position 34,863,688 of record NC_133356.1, on the reverse strand, counting down.
CCTTGTAAACACCCCTAGTTTAATTCATTAGCATATAAATACTAAATTATCAAAGCCAAATTCTCTGACTGCTACAATGGTGAGTGGTAAAAAAAAAACATCTTTGTTGTTGATTGCCTATAAGTTTTTAATATTTCTAAATTATAACATGGAAACTTTGTTGACATCACTCGGGTTAAGGCGATTATTCACGTGTTTTATTGTACAGTACAATAAGGTTCTTTAGTTAACATACGTTAATGTATTAACTAACATGAACAAACCATGAGCAATACATTTGTTACAGCATTTATTCATCTTTGTTGATGTTGGTTAATAGAAATAAAGATTTAGGGCCCTATCTTGCACCCAGCGCAATCGACTTTGTCAGTGACGCATGTATCATTCGTATTTTGCACCGGCGCACAGAGGGGTTTTTCCCTCCACCGACGCACGTCGGCAAACTAGGGAATTAACTTGCGCTCCCTGGGCGGTTCAGCGCAAAAAAGAGGCGTGTTCCGGCGCAAACCATCCCTGATGCTATTTTGCTGTTTTAAAAAACAATTGCGCCACTGACCAGAAAAAAAAAGTTTAAAGTCAGTGGCGCGTTGCGCGTTGTTCATTATGCTATTTTAAGGGCGCATGCTTGACCATAATGTATAGCGTGCACAATTCGCATAAACTTTGCATCTAATCTACACAGATGCAACAGTTATTTTTGCAAATCATAAATTGTTACAATAAAAAATATTAACACATGAGATAAGGGAAATCATAGTGGTGAGCATTGTGGTGATAGTTTTTATTTATTGTGTGCCTGCGTTAAAAAATTCTCATGCAAATAACGATTAAAATATTTTCATAAGTTTGTTGTGTGGCTGTATTACGTTTATTTTATGTAAATAATAATTAAAATGTTTTCATAAGAAACCTTAATGTATATGAACTTGATTTGTAAGAGTACTTTGGTGTTGGACCTTGCTTGCGTTTCTTGGGTCCGATTTCAAAGCCCCCAAACCCTTTCAGCGGTGAGAGTGGACGCAGCGATGTCCTCTGCTGGCGTCTGTGTAGAGGCAGATCCACCTCCCGTTACACGGCGTGCCCGATTTATGCTGGCAAGCTTGGGATTCCCCCGTCTCCTGACATCATTGTAGCGCTTGGCGCAACGATGGGGATGCCAGCTGATGAGACTGTGGCTATTTCCTCTCACGCCTGTTTAACCTACGCTGATTTGGGCGGGTTTCTCCTATCCCCATACAAAACAACTTCTCTGTCTTCTTACAAGAACGTGGGTCTCCTCGGCCAGTGGCGGAGCTAGACTTTTAAAACAGGGGTGGCAAAGGGGTGGCGAGGTATTATTTTGGGGGGTCAATATACAAAGTGTTCAAGTACACTGTATATAGATTAAATTAAATTTGTTTATTTTCCAAAATGTACACAATTATATATGTATTAAGTATACAGCAAAAATAGAACAACTGGGATCTGTTTGGACCTGATCTGCACCTGACTTTTGCTTCTTTAGAAAGAAGTTGGTAATATCGTCCCTATAGTTACACACCTCATGAAGAAACCAAAATTTTGAACAATTTGCTTGTTATTGTTTACCATAAGTACACCGTTACTAATAATACAAATATTAAAATAATACACTACGACAAAATCTGAGTATATTGAGGTCTAGCCTATTTGACAACACAAGGAAAATTGCTTACAGACATCTAGACATGTTATGTTAAGGGAGGAGGGAACTAGTTTCCGTTAACTTTAATGTACTTATGTAAATAGACTTCTGTCCCTCACATGAAGCTATGGAATGGCTTCAGATGACTTTGTGAAATTATAATCCAACCCTCTCAGACCCAAGTCACCCAAACTGACGTTTAAAAAGCGTGAGGCGCCGAAAAGCGCGCTGTTTACAACCCTGTTCTATATCCACGGTCGTTTTATTAAGTTCAATATGCTGCATTACACGTGACAACATGAATAAGCCTACCCGATTGTTGCTGAACATTTGCTAACGACAAGTTTTTTATTGTTTTAAGCATCTTCACGCAGGCGTGACAGTATTAGTCAGTTTCACAAGACTAGTAATGCTCATTGAAGTATTAATGCTAAGCACTACAGTGCAATGTCTTCCTTACTTCCCGTTAAAACAGTACTTCGTTTAATTTAATACCAATAAAAGCCGTACATACCAGCAAAACGCTCTTCATCGATCATGTGCGTGTTGGCGCGTTATGTTTTGGAGTACGAAGGAGCTGCGTGTCAGCTTAACCAATAGGCTTGTTCGACGTCATGCGGCGCCGCGAGAATAGACAGCTGCATTACGTCAAAGTACCGCGAGAGTGATTCGCGAAATCATACGGAGGAGTTTGCTTTTAAATCGCTCTCGCGGAACTTTGACACCATCCGGCAGTCAGTTCTTGCGGCGCCGCATGAAGTCGAACAAGCTTAATGAAAAGATAGCAGCAACACCACGCTGGTGCGTGCTGCGTAGGATGCATTCACGTCCGCTGGGAGATTTGAGAAAACAAGGTGGCAACAGGGGTGGCAAGGACTTCGTCTGGGGTGGCAATTGCTCCGCCACTGTCCTCGGCTGTAAACCGTTCCTGGCGTACGCCTGGTAAATCCGTCATAATAATAGCAACCCGCCATGGAACTTGTGCCCTTGCGTTTAAAGGGAATGTTGGATAGCGTTCTGATTGGTTTATTTGACTTTACGCCCAAACCACACCTATGAATAATGAACCTACTTCAGACCAACCCCTTATTGATTTGCGCCCGGCGCAAGAGTTATTTCTCCCGCCGGGAAAATAGCAACAGCGCCCAAGATCCGCCCACAAACTCACTTGCGCATTGCGCTTCGCACTTGCGTTTCAGATCGTTAAAATAGGGCCCTTAATTGTTTGTTCATGTTAAAATGATTGAATTCGCATTCACAGTGCATTAACTAGCGTTAACGATTTTAATAAAGTATTAGTAATTGTTGAAATTAACATTAACAAAGATTAATAAATGCTGTATAAGTGCAGTTCTTATTAGTTAATGTTAACTAATGTAGTTAACTAATGAACCTTATTGTAAACTGTTACCCATTTAAATATATTTTTTACACGTAAACGTAATATTTGTGTCTTAAAAGTTTTGTTTCAGTTTGCCATGCCTCCTGCACGGCAGTGTAAAAATAAGAGATTTTTTCGACTTTTAAATTCAAAGATCGTATCATAAACTGTCTGAATATATTCCATATGGATTTATTTGGATTTACATATGTGTAACATTAAAATCGATGCGTGGGAATAATTTATATAGATTGTTTAAATACCTATCACTCTTAAATGTCGCATGTCCCTTATTGTAGGCTACATAGAGGGTTTAAAATGTAGTTCCTTTCACGTCCTTTAAATCATTGAATTCGTTTTTTACTTTAATTTAATAAGCACGTTTTGCAACATTTACATATGCGTTAAACACCGCAAAACAAATTTGCTATATTTTTTTATATTTTTTTTAAAGATGACGAACTAGAAAATCGTTTCCTGAACCTATGAACACATTTTTTGGATCGGAATTGCCATACATTTTAAAATATTGAGAATAGGCCAACATATTTTGTTTAAAATATTCTAAAACCTTGTTATATTATTTTAGATTAGTAGGCACTCTCTATAGGCCATCCACAGTTCATTCTTGTTCATTTTCTGTGTGCATCATTGTTGCATGTTTTTTACATTTCCATTCTGAAATAAACAAACAGCGCAGTTGACATACTTCGTCCTTGTTGCATTAGTTCATTAAGGTAATTCTGAACAGATTTCTGTAGTTCAAACAACTCTGAATTGTAGTAAAGAACATGACTGCGCACTATTAAAACATCGTCGGGTTTAATTTGGGCTTGGGCTCATAATTACAGTTAATGTCCAGCCGGACCGGACTTGGACACAACGTACACGAGAGTCGGGCTTGGTTTTTTGGGCCCGATTTACGCTCTAATACAGATGACGACGTGGAAACGGCATGTTGGAGCTTTAAAACTAAGTTCCAGATATGTCTACCTGTAATACTGCAATATTGCCACAAGGAAACGTGCGTACGTCAAGTCGGACCCTGACGTGGAGGTAAGTACTTTTCCACGTCAAAGACATGTTTTATAAATCTGAGCGTTGGAGTGGATTTGAACGTACGCACAGTCTAAGATCAAATCTGTGCGTGTGCACGCTTCATAAATGAGGCCCCAGGTGTGTTCAAGTCACTTTCGTCGGCACATGATGGCAGTGTATCTTCTTGAAATGAACTACACAAAATGCAGCAAGGTTTGTTTACTCTAATTACAGATAAAATAAAGAGCAATAAATAAAGTGCATTCGGCATGTTTTGCTTTTTTATGTTTTTAATTTGCGTTGCTTCTATTGATTTGCCATGTTTGTAAAAATGTCATTTTTTGCATTGTAAGATTTTGTGGAGGTATTCATGCAGGTTGATTCTTGTAAATATTATATTTCCAACATGACTTGAATACACTAAGGCTGCATCTCATTAGACATAGTAATAGCAGTTACTGTTTCCGGATCACAAAGTGTAGTTTTAAGATTAGTTTGGGCAAGAATATATATGTTAAATCTTCAAATCTGCAGTCGATTTGAAAAAAAAAACAGTGTTTATTTCAAAATGTATTGTACAAATTCATAGATCGAAGTTCCAGGAACGACCAGCAGGCAGTCAGTGCTTGTATACCCCACTGAGCACAGCCTTGGCCTCTTGAAATTTTATCTGAAAATCTGTTGCTGTGTCTAGTGGTATCTAACCAACAGTTGTAATTAAATAAATTTTCTCTTAATCTTAACACTGATTTAATCAAAGACATTTTGTTTCTGTGTGCTGCTTATAGATTGTGCAGTGTGATTGGAAATCTCGTCAGAGCTCGGTTCAAAAGGAGAAACGTCAACTGTGCGACCACCCAACTTTATCTGCCTTCGTAAAAACCTTCTAATGCACGCAGCAGGGTTACGTGAATGTCTGAGCTGCATACGCGACAGACCAACTATAAGCAATATGATGATGGCATGTGAGAGGGCTGTATGTCATCTCGCACCAAACAACTCAGAATAAAAAACACAGACTTATGATGGGCTCCAGTGTTCAGAGAGCGCTTTATGATTGCATCCTAATGACGAGAGTGATGTGTTAAAGATTACTAGTATTAACTATAACAAGTGATAATAATGGGAAATATACGTAAGGAATAATTGACGATGGGCCATTGAATTATAAGAAAATAATGCACACCCAAGGTGCAATGCGGCACGATGCGAAGCCGTTACACTGCGGGTGTGCATTATTTTCAAATAATTCAAAGGACCGGAGTCAATTATTCCTCTTATACCACGGTTACCAAAAACATTGCTCTGGTGCCTATTTTTAAGACATTTGACAAGTTAGGTGTGCGGTTATCACAAATGAATGCATACCCACGGAACATTTCTCAGCCAATCAGAATAAAGCATTCAACAGATGTTTGCAATGTTGAACTGCCTTTAGCCTCCCTTTGTTGGTCTACTCTTTTGTGAAGGCATTGTGTTTTTGTCTATGTGTGCCAACAAGAGCACATTTGGTGTTATATATAGATCTGATCGGGAACATTAATTTGATTAGACAAGCATTGTAATTATACAAATGTGGATATTTTATTGTTATTTGCTTGCTAAGTTGTTAGCACGATTAGAAGACCAGGAGCAAATCACTGCAAAAACAAACTACCAAATTACTATTTCAGAGAATCAATAACCAAGGTAATGAATGAATCTACCCGTTAATGCAATGAACTTCAGGAACTGTTGTCTTCACTCTTCAGAGAGCGGACATAGATGCTGTGAGGCAGAGATGCTGTGGAGCAGGAAGGAAAACACAGAGTGGATTATCAGAATCAGTGGATCATTAGCGGAGTGGTAACAGAATACTTTGGGTTTGGCAGTTGGTGAGAGGAGCTCATCAGCCGATGAGGCATAGGGGCAGTGGCTCTAGCCACCGGACCAACCCCCTGTGCAAGACCCTGGTTTACTGATTCATGACCTAGGCTGGTAGGGAACTGATTGAGCTACACGGGGGCTTCTTAATTCTTATTATTACATCCTTGTTTCCGGACAGACGAGTCAAAGCATTACAGTAAGTAAAATGACATATCCCACTCTCTATATACGTTAAGTTATTTTTCTATTATTAAAATTATGAAATTTATTGAAACTAAAAATATTAAACAATAAAACATTAATCACATACTTAAGTTAGAGATGATAGCATTACTTCTACATTAAAATAAATACTATTAAAAGTGCTCTAAAAAATCTGATGTGTCTACACATATTAAATATACTGTCTGAACGACTCTATATTTACAATAATTAAATTATTAAAACTAACATTTATTCATTTTTGAATATGACTTAAAGATGTGACGATGTGAAGTAGGATAAGACTTATATGTGAGTAAGGTTTAATTGATAAAACACTTCCACATAGAATATTGTGTATGCTCCTGACTTCTCAGGAAACCTCCTCACTTCTCGTTCTGCATGTAGGAGCAAAGAAGTGTACCCAACAATGTTTCAGAATCAGACACAGTTGATCAATCTAAGTCTAAACTAAAGATATCCTCTATAGAATCTGCTATGTCTAGAGTTTTTTCTCGTAGGCGATTTTTCAACCCCTAGGGAGTCAGCTGACATTAGACTTGTTTGAGATACGGCTTGCCTTGACTAAAATTTTTATGATAGCAGGCAGCTGCAGTGAGGGGAGGAGTGAAAGAAGAGCTTTTAAGTCAGACACTTCACCAATCTCACAGTCAACCACAAACGTCAGAATAGACAGAGATCGGGTTTGCATTTTTTATTGCGGATGAAATAGATGCAACTGAAATAGCAGTAAATGAATTTACATAAAGATGAACTGTTCATTATTGAAAAAGGCTATAGTAGATGTTGGGATGTATCTAGGTCTAGTGCTCATAAACAGCTCACATTACAAATAATCCAGCACTAATACAAAAGTTGAAAGGAATTCATTAAAAATATAAATATCATAAGTTATTAACAAGTTGATTTTTGTTTTAAACTACTACAGTGGGGTTTTTATAATTAAGAAGTCATCAGCTTACATTACCGAGCAACCGCCTAAAGTTGGCCAGAAAAAAGAGCTACTTTAACATGTTACAAAGAAGTTAAATATATAATGCAAATCAATATCAAAAATAAAATTGTTTAGTTGTACTATTTAACTGTTAGTCATGTTATCATTTATTTAAAAAAAAAAATTATTAGTTTGTTGTGTGTGTCATGTTTGTATGTCTGGGGCGCACCCCTAACGAGTGTCTATGTAGGTCAATAAAAGGGGTAAAAACATGTGACCTGAGGCTGGGCTCTAATTGGCTGGTTTCGGATCAGCCTGGAGCGCAGGACTGTGCAGCCAAAACCCTCCAACTTATGTTGTATGTAGGGTTGCCACCTGTCCCGGTTTTACCGGGATTGTCCTTCTTTTTAATAACCTGTCCCGGGAAATTTATCAACTCTCCCGGGACACTGAATGTCCCGGTTTTCGAAAAGCTATGTGAATATGAAATTTAGCGCGCGCACGGCAGAGAGGGAGACCTTGCGTCTGTGTGTGTGTTTGCCTCATTTAGCGCATGTAAGACAGAGAGCATCCTGATTGTACGGTGGCCCTGAGGTGCAATTTTATTTACAAGATTTAAAACAAATTTACAAGTTGTCAGTGTGGGCGGGCTTTTATCTCTTCTCCCGAACCAAACTAATCAGTGTATCTAGAAACAGGAGCGCCATGGCAGAGGGAGAGTGCCCCAAAAGCGAAAATATAAGACACATTTTACACTAGACTACACGAAAGTGTATCCCTGTCTTAAAAGAGTTAAAATCTTGCATGATGTAAGATTTAAATCTTGCATCGCCCCACTCCTTCTCTTGGTGGAGAACTGGGGAGAGAACATTTCATTTCTTTCAGCCAGCAGTACCCAAATATTTCATGAAGAGCAGTTTCTCCTTTCTTCTTCAGGTCTCCAGGTTTTTAAGGACCTAATAAGGTATCTTCACGATCCATTGGTCCACATCACACACCCTCGCCTCCCTTTTTGTAGCCAGAGAGGGCACTACGGCGGGCCCCTTTGCTCCGCTTAGCTGCCACAACTGTGGTGCCTTTACTCCCACTCGCACGGGCTATGAGAGCATGGCTAGAGCTACCCAGCCCGTCGCGTTGGCACATTTGCACAATCAGATTCGACTATGCGATTCAGTTTTCGCTCTGTGTCCCTCCAAGTTCTTTGGCATCTTCTCTACTATGTTGAAATTTGCAGATGCCCACATCTGGTATGTGGAGATCGTGGTCCTACTGGTGAAGGACGTGATAGAGCAGGTCCCTCCAGCTGATATGAGGTCAGGGTTTTATAGCCCCTTCATAGTACGATGGGTTATGACCGATCTTAGATATGTGCTCATTGAACCATGCACTTTACAAGATGTTGTTCAAAAGGTTGATGCAAACATCACATTTTCAGTGTATCCAACCCCGAGATTGGTTTGCAGCCATTGACCTGAAGGATGCATACTATCATGTCTTGATTCTCCCCTGACACAGGCTATGTCTTCACTTTAGCTTGAGGGGCGAGCATATCATTACAAGTCTTGCCCTTTGGGCTGTCCCTGTTTCTCCCCTTCACACGAAAGGCACGGAGGTGGCCCTAGTTCCCCTGAGAGGACACGGCATTTGCATTCTAAACTACCTTGACCACCCTCGAAAGGCAGCTGTGTGATCTGGGTCTTTGGGTCAACTGGGAGAAAAGCAAACTCAGCTCCGTGCAGAGGATCTCTTATCTTGGTATGATGTTGGACTTGGTCGAACTTACGCGCCTTGCACAGGAATGTGTACAGTCAGTACTGAATTGTTTGAATTTATTCAAACGCAAGGCAGCATTCCCACTGAAATTATTTTAGAGGCTCCTAGGGCATATAGCAGCTGCGGAGTCTTTTTGGCCGAGTCCCGAGACGGGTGTGGCACAGCAGCACCCACTGGGTACAAATAACACTGGCCTGCCAACCAAAATTTTATCCCTTGGTCGGACCCTTTTTCTTCGGGCAGCTGTGTTCTTGGATCAGGTCTCCAGGCACGCTATGGTATTCACAGATGCCTCCTCTTTGGAGTGGGGGGCCACATACAACGGGCATTCAGTATCAGGAGTCTGGACAGAACCTAAGCTGCATTGGCACATCAACTGCCTCGAGTTGTAGACAGTATATCTTACTGACGACCGCCTCAAAATCGAGCTAGGAGGCAAAGGTGTTCTAGTTCATATTGCGACTGTTGTCTGAAAAGGTGGGCTGCTCTACCATTGTATGTCGCAACTCGCCCACCATCTCCTCCTGTGTAGTCATAAACATATGTGGTCACTTCATGCTGTTCACATCCCGGGCACGCTCTACTGTGCGACGATGAGCTGTCGCAGGCAACACATTCGGAAGAATGGCGACTCCACCCTCAGGGAGTCCAGCTGAATTCTCAGGTAATATCACCAATGTTACTCCCTGACCGAGGGAACACTTGGCACAGATACATTGGCTTACAGCTGGCCTTGAGGCCTCCACATAAGCCTGCTTGCACAGTATCTGTGCAAAGTCAGGGAGGATAAGAAGCAGGTCCTACTAGTGGCACTTTATTGGCCCAACAGTATGTGGTTTCTCAGAACTTGTGCTCCTTGCAACATCCGGTAGGTCGGTCGGTCAGCATCATCAGGTTTCTTAAGGGGCCAAAGGGCTTTAATCCACATCTGCCCCCCTCTATGCACTCTTGGGATTAGTCCATGGTACTAAGACCACTCTTGGACTCCCCCTTCAGGCATTGCAATCAGTCAACCTCAAGTTTCAGTACATGAAAACTTTGAAACTGGTTGCTTTGGGATTGACAAAGAGAGCAGGAGATCTGCATGTGCTTTCGGTTGACGACTCATGCCTAGAGTTTGGTCCTGCTGACTTCAGTGTAACACTGAGATCCTGACCCAACTACGTGTTCAAGATTTCCACCACTCGCTTAAAGGGTCAGGTGGTAAGCCTGCAAGCGCTGCCCCAGGAGAAGACAGACTCAGACTTAGCTTGTTGTGTCCCATATGTGCTCTGCGACTGTACGTGGACTGAACACAAAGCTTCAGGAAAAAGCTGTATCAAAGCAGAGAATGTCACATTGACAGTAAACACTATTGCTCTGGCTTATCAGAAACAAGGCGTGCAGGGCTTATTTGAGCCGGAACATGGCGAAACATGTTCCGGGCACCTGCGACGTTGGATCGGGAATATTATTTGTTGGATCCGGCACCTCCTATGTCACTATGGAAAATGAATCGCCTAAATAAAAAAAACTATTGATGCAATGTATTTATTTATTTTTTTTACATTTCACACCCATGCAGTGCATGTTCTGAAATTAAAATAAACATTGCCTTGATGAAGGCTACTTTACACACTGCATTGTTTACTTTTTATTTATCTTTGACCAAATTTCAAAGCAAATTAAATACATGCAATTAGTTGATGCACCATTTACTAAAATTAAGATACAATTTATACAATACAATAAAAGATTGAGTAGCACTGTTATAGGGAGGTAATTTTTTTGTTCCGTTACCTCCAACCCGCGTTTTGAGTCGCCGGATAACCCTTAGGGCAATTAATTTAAGCTTACATTGTGTCTCACAATACATAAACATAAAACACACAAACCACAAAAAAAAGAAAGAGAAAAAAAATCACCTACATTTATTATATAACTGTATTGCTTCAGGCACAAAAGTAAATTTATAAAGGTTTGTAGAACATTTAACTGCTCTTAGATGTCGCCCCAAGGGCAACCACTCAAAGTCAAAGTGCAGGGGATGAGTGTTATCTTCTAATATTTTATGTGCCATCCTCAGCACCTGCTGTTCATAATATGAAATAAGGCTTCTTAAAGGAACACCCATGATTTAAGAGCACATGTTAACAATGCTCTGCAACCTATTTTTGCTTTTTATAGACAATGACCAAAACCAACAAATGAAAGAAAAGGACAAAATACTTTCAACAAATGAATTATAAAATGACTTATGAACAACTCTCTGTACATTAAAAGAATTAAGCTTTCTCAACACGAACAGTCTTTGATGTGACTTTTTAATAATTTCATCACAATTTTACACAATTTTTCATCACAAAAAAGTACTTAAGATAATCTTAAAAACGTCTCGGTTACGGATGTAACCCTCGTTCCCTGAAGGAGGGAACGGAGACGTCACGTCGTGACCGACGAATTGGGAACTCGCTTAGAGAGACCAATCTGCTTCGTATACTACTAAAACGCCAATGAACTTGGCATTGAGATATTTGCATAATGCTGGCGCCGCCCCGCCAGGTGCCTTTATAAGCAGCAGGTGCAAATAGGGAAATTAGCTTCTTTTCGCTGAGAAAGCCGGGAGAAAGTGACCGGTCGATAAACAGCAGGGAGCAGCCCTGTGGCGACGGGACGTGACGTCTCCGTTCCCTCCTTCAGGGAACGAGGGTTACATCCGTAACCGAGACGTTCCCTTTCAGTCGGTCACTACGACGTCACGTCGTGACCGACGAATTGGGAATCCCTACCAAAACGCCACTAGGGGCTGACCTCTTCCAGTGTCTGCGTAAAGCCCTCCGGTTCCACTTAAGGAGGAGGAGATAGGTTTTAAGGCAGAAGGCCGGGCACTAGATGTTCCTTTAACCCCACAGAAGTGCCAGCGACTGGGAAGCGCCCTACCTGAGCGGTATAGGAACGCTGCGGAAGCCACCGCCCGTCTTAAGGGCTAATGGTGGGCGAAGTCAACCGTAGTTGAGGAATAAAGACAGCCGTGGCTGTGTAAGCAAAGCAGTGCTCTGCTAAGGGAAACGTGGGCTGGTAGGATTAACCCCACGGAAAAATACTCACAAAGGAACCCGGTGGGACACAATGTGGAGCCCGAGCCAGACACGTAGGTTCGCGAGGATACAGCTAGTGAAAGGCTGACAGCCAATGCTCCGCAACAAAGGCTGCCAAGGCAGCGGAGGAAGAACAATTCAAACCATTACGCATTTTTGTTCTGAAGGCCTTCCATACTGACACAGTTATGAAGCATCAGTTGGAGGCTGCAAGCCGACCTGCGAGACTGCTCTCCGTGCTCCCCCTGGTGAGGAAAGAACACGAGAGGATACAGGCTCGATACGAACACTGTAAAATCTAGTGAACGTATTGGGTGTCGCCCAACCAGCAGCTCTACAGATGTCTGTTAGCGAGGAACCACGAGCTAAAGCCCAAGATGAGGCAACACTCCGTGTGGAGTGCGCTCTCAAATTAAAGGGGCAAGGAATACCCTGAAGATTATAAGCCAGGGCGATAGTATCAACTATCCAATGAGACATCCTCTGCTTAGTGACAGCTTTCCCTTTCTGCTGGCCACCATAACAAACAAAGAGCTGGTCTGAGGTCCTGAGGCTTTGCGTGCGATCCACGTAGAGTCGCAGTGCGCGTACGGGGCACAACAAAGCCATGGTTGGGTCTGCGTCCTCCGGGGGCAGCGCTTGCAAGCTCACCACCTTATCTCTGAAGGGAGTGGTGGGAACTTTGGGCACGTAGCCTGGTCTGGGTCTCAGTGAGACAGCAGGACCAAACTAAAAGCACGAATCGTCAACAGAGAATGCATGTAAATCCCCTACTCTCTTCATAGAGGCCAATGCTATCAGGGTCAGAGTTTTCATTGATAAAAACATCAGACTCGTAGACTGCAAAGGCTCAAAAGGGAGACCTGAAGGCTTCAGCACCATGGACAGGTCTCAGGAGGAAAGAGGGAGGGCGCGAGGGGTTTAGCCTGCGAGCGCCTCTTAAAATGTAATAATTAAATCATGCTGGCCAACTGATCTGTCGTTGATAAGTGAGTGATGAGCAGAAATAGCGGCGATATCAACTTAAATGGCGGAGGGACAGCCTACCATCTAACCTATGTTAAAGATATAAAAGCACAATGTTAATGGGCATTCTCTGGGGTCCTCGCGTTGCGAAGAGCACCGGGTGACGAAAAAGGTTTCTTTAAGCGCGTAAGCCCGTCTTGTGGACGGTGCTCGAACCGCGTCGATGGTGTTAGATACCGCTTGCGATAAATCACCTAAACCTTGCGCGCGCTCAACGACCATACATGGAAATCCCACAGGTCTTTCCTCAGGGGAAATCGTCAGGGAGGGGCTGTCGCGAGGAGCATTAACTCTGAAAACCAATTCCTGGTAGTCCAGTACGGGGCGACTAATAAAAGGCTCTCCTCGTCCTGCCTGACTTTGCACAGTGTCTGTGCAATAAAGCTCACTGGAAGGAATGCGTATTTACGCACCCCCCGCGGCCAGCTGTGTGCCAACGCATCCACGCCGAGGCTGCCCTCGGTTAGTGAATAAAATAGGCTACAGTGGGTATCGTCCGGCGACGCAAACAGATCTATCTACGCACAACCGAACTTCTTCCAAATTAGCTGGACCGTCTGGAGGTGGAGTCGCCATTCGCCGGGGGCGCAGCTCGGGAAGCGCGTCTGCCGCTGTATTGAGCGAACCCGGGATGTAAATGGCACGAAGGGACCTCAGATGCTTCTGACTCCAAAGGAGGAGATGACGAGCGAGATGCGACAGGTGACGAGAGCGCAAAACCGCCTTAACGGTAAATAACGCAACAGTCGCAATGTTATTGGTGTCGGCTAATACATCCTTCCCTCGCATCTCCATAGCGGAGCGTACAAGTCCCAGATATACAGCGCACCGCTCGCGGCAGTTGGGGTGCTACGCACACCCCTGAGACTGCAAGCCCGTCATACGTGGCTGATCATCCCGTGCTGAGGGCATTGCAATATACAGAATGCCAGGAGACCCCTCAGGGGCATATCTTCTATCGGAAATGCCGGGTCTACCACGGGGAAAAATTGAAATGACACGCAGGTGCAATGTTTACACGGTGTATGTCGGTGTGCCACGCTCTCCTCGAGACTCGATCGTAAGCCAACGCTGAAGCTCATATGAAGCAGCTCGGGTGGCGTCACAGCCGCAGCATGCTGTCATATGTCCAGGAGCTTCTGAAATTGTTTCAGAGGGACCGCGTACTTCCCTCGAATTAAACCGAGGCAAGTCAGAACTGACTGGTTGCGCGCTCTTGTTAAACACGCCAATTAGTCGATCGAGTCTTATTTCCATACTGAGAAAAAGGATCCTCTGCACGGGGCAAAGTTGCTCTTTCCCAGTCGACCTGAAGATTTAAACGAGCGAGATGCCGAAGCATTAACTCTCTGTGTTCGCGCACGTCTGCCAAGAATGGGCTATTATAAGTCGACGTAGAAAAAAGCAGAATGCGAACAACGCTCTCTCTCTGACATTTTAATGCCGTGACTAGCACATGGAGACACGGAGAGAGAGAGACAGCTCGAATGGTGTACTTAGTATTAATATGCCCACCCCACGACGCAGAGCGAAAAACGGTCTAAAGCGAGGGGAGATGGACACATAAAGTACATGTCTTACAGGTCCAAGGCTGCAAACCGATCTGAATATTGAAATACGAGCCTCGGCGTTATCATCCAAAAAGAACACCTTCGTAGAGCCGGTGCGTAAATCAAATCGATCGTAACCCGCCGCGTATTTTGGGTACTATGAGATAAAGGCTGGAAAAACCCTATCATCATCATCTCGGTAAGAGAGACCGGCTCGAACATCCTTCGCCAACAGGATATCGACTTTTGCACGCAGTACATGTGCATCGGACGCTTTCACTACAGTGAAACGAAAGCCCGAATTTTGGGGTGTGCCGGATTCGTAACCGAGGCGGATCGTGCGTAAAACCCAACGAAACGGGCTGGGAACTGAAGCCAAGCACCCAGGCACCGTACGAGGAGAAATAACGACACTACCGAAGTACCCGCGGTGGGGCAGCGAAGCGAGAGAGGTGGGACTGCCGGTGCGTCTGCTGTGACAGCATAAACATCTACAGTATGTGTGTGTGACACTGACCTGAGCCCGCTGAGGGTGACGGTCGTCTGGTCTCCTCTGCGGAGAGCGCAGACTCCGATAAGGGTGCTGGTGGTCCGGTCTCCTCAGCGGAGAGCTCGGACTCCTCAGGTCACCCGCTGGCGATAGAGGAGAGGTAGGGGAGCTGGTGTGTACCCGCTCACGGCTCTCTCGATCCTCCGGAGACCTAGAGAGGGAAGAGGAATGCACTCTTATGTGTGGTTAAGTGGGTACCGGCCGAACAGCCGGTGGAACATATGCAAACCAAGGATTTTCCACCCGACCCTCTATCGGGGGAAGGAGCTCCATCTCCTGAAGAGTGATCCTCTGCCAATCCGGGTCGCCCTTCACTGGCCACTTAAACCCCCGAATTTCACGGGAAGCGGCTTAGCGGGCGGGGCGAGCTGCTGACGACCGGTTCCCCTGCGCTGCCGAGATGGGGTCCGAGGAGGGGAACGGAGGTGGTCGCCGCAGGACGCCGACGGCGAGAGGCAGACTGAGGAGCCGGCGTGGTGGACCAAGGGCAGCTCTCTTCCGCCGGGGCATGACCTAGGAGATCGCCTCAGTCTGCGCAGCGGAGCTGTACGACTCCCCTGGCTCGCCGAAGAGGCCGGTCTGTGAGACAGGAGCATTCAAGTTGTTCTCGTCTGCGTCCGTCATGTCAGCCAGACACAGCCAAAGGTGGCAATCTTGAACCACTGAGGTGGACATCGCACGACTGAAGGTTGCGGCCTCCCTGGTAAATCCTTCGTGAGCCTGCAGCAACGTTATTACGTGCAGGGCTGAAGCCGCCTCTCCGGCATGCCTGATGGGCAGCGTCCGTAACCGGACGACTGTCTACAAACACGGGAGGGAAGGTTGGGTGGTCCCTCCAGGAACGCATCCCGCTCCACTGAAGGGGTCCCCGCCCTTAGCGGCTCCGTTGGCGAGGGAGGTGAGGGGTGAAAGCTGAACGGCCGGACGGCCGCAAATCACGTCAGCTCTTCGTGCCGTCGGGAAAGAAAGGCACAGGAGGAGAGGACCGAGAGGCCCGAGCAGCTCCGAAGTACCAATCATGTGGGCGGGACGGTTCGGGCGGAGAGGGGTTAACCTTTCCAACTCTACCGTCTCCGCCGCTCGAGCGGGCACGGCCGCCATCTCCGGAACGACTCTGCCTCGGAGGAAAAATGGACACCCCTCTGATGCTGCAGAAGTGACGGGACCAGAAGGAGATCCAATGGATTCGGCAGACATCGTAGAACACAACTCTGCAGTCTCCACCGGAGCCTCAACCGGCTGAGGATGAGAAGGCCGGTAGGTGGAGGACGCATCCTCCGTCCTACTCAGCGTAGTGACGCGAAGGGCGCCCTGCGAGCGCTTGACAGCCGCACCATGGCGGCGTCAGCACTGCAAAGGCGCGGACAGCGTTCCCGTAGAAACGACAGTCGTCTCCGCAATCCAAGAGGGTTATGCTCTCACAGAGAGAACAGAAACTCTCCACGAACGCAGCCCCGGAGTGCTCGATGCCTGAGCACGAAGACAGCGCTCGTGACCGTCACTGGAACCCTTATACTTCTCGCATCCAAGATCGCACGGGCGGAAAGCTATCCTGAAAAGGACGCTGATCTCCGCATATACGAGAGAGTGGCTGCCTTTAACAAGGCACAAAGCTCTCTCGTATCACTCTTTTAGGGAAATTCACTCAGATGCTTAGTTGATGAGCGCACAGGAAGGCAACGCACACACTAAACTCAAAACAATAAACAGATGTAGAGCCGTGGAATAAGCGAAGCGTCCGCTGTGATACTGCTAGTTCAACCAACTTCAGCAATCAAATCCCAACAGAGTAAAGTAGCTTCTCAGTAGCAGATAAAGCCGGCTTTCGAAGCGAAAAAGCTAATTTCCCTATTTGCACCTGCTGCTTATAAAGGCACCTGGCGGGGCGGCGCCAGCATTATGCAAATATCTCAATGCCAAGTTCATTGGCGTTTTAGTAGTATACGAAGCAGATTGGTCTCTCTAAGCGAGTTCCCAATTCGTAGGTCACGACGTGACGTCGTAGTGACCGACTGAAAGGGAACATAGGTGTCCTTATCGGTGTTATTTAGAGATGTCATGAATATGAACTGAAATGCATTAAACATACTATCTCGTATTACAAAAATGTATACCACTTTAAGTAATCTTGTACTCATCTTTCATACAAATATGGGTTCAAATGTATTACAAGCGTTACCTAAATACATTTTAAAACTAAATTTTGCCTTATTTCATATTAATGTACTAAAGAACAAAAAATAGGCTTGTAGGATGAATTAATAGGTCTGTACGACTTCATGAGGCCCTGCAAGAAACAAAAAGTGGATGACATCAGAGTAACGCGAGAGCGATTTGAAATCAGCCTCCTCCACAAGATTTCTCGCTGTACTCTGTCACTGATGGCGCTGCGTAAAGTTGAGCACACTAAAAAAAGCAGCTGAACTCGACAGAACTGCGTATGCATACGCTTTGTCCATTAATTGTATATAGCAGGGCAATTTATCTCCTACTTCTCAGCGTGAGAAATACAAAGTGTGGCGTGTGAGTATGTAAACTGACTGAAATGAGTGTGGTGAATGCGTGAGACTTGAGAGCCTTGATTAGATGTATTTTCGCCTGTACTACTGTAACTGACTGGAAAACCGAAGTTTTGCCAAACTTGTGTTGTTAAAGAGGCCGGCGGATATCCTAACTCTTGTGGAACACCACTACTTGTCATACTCGCTGTCGCTGCTCACTCACTGACTGGACAGGCGTCGACCTGACAAAAAACTGCAGAATTTAGACGGTCTCTGATAGAGCGCATACATAGGCGGAGCTCGGCTGATTCGGCGCCAATCAGAGCTTCAGAGCTAAAGCGGGACTACAGATTAGCTGTCCCTAAAGAACACGCGTATCTAACAGTAGTTCCGCATTACATTAAATATTTTGCACGAAAGTTTTTTTTTATTTTCATACCATGTATTCTCTGTTTAAATTCATGCACCGAACCGTGAGCCCCGTACCGATTCGGTTAGAAACGAATACATGTACCGTTCCTCCCCTAGTCATTATACACTCACCGGCCACTTTATTAGGTACACCTTACTAGTTCCGGGTTGGACCCCCTTTTGCCTTCAGAACTGCCTCAATCCTTGGTGGGAAAGATTCAACAAGGTACTGGAAACATTCCTCAGAGATTTTGGTCCATATTGACATGAAAACATCACGCAGTTGCTGCAGATTTGTCGGCTGCACATCCAGGGCACGAAACTTCCGTTCCACCACATCCCAAAGATGCTCCATTGGGTTCAGATCTGGTGACTGTGGAGGCCATTTGAGTACAGTGAACTCATTGTCATATTAAAGAAACCAGTCTGAGATGATTTGCGCTTTATGACATGGCGCATTATCCTGCTGGAAGTAGCCATCAGAGGATGGTACACTGTGGTCATAAAGGGATGAACATGGTCAGAAACAATACACGATGCTCAATTGGTACTAATGGGCCCAAAGTGTGCCAAGAAAATATCCCCCACATCATTACACCACCACCAGCAGCCTGAACCGTTGATACAAGGCAGGATGGATCCATTCTTTCATGTTGTTGACGCCAAATTCTGACTCTACCATCTGAATGTCGCAGCAGAAATCATGACTCATCAGACCAGGGAACGTTTCTGCTGTAGCCCATCCACCTCAAGGTTCGATGTGTTGTGCATTCAGAGATGCTCTTCTGTGTATCTCGGTTGTAACGAGTGGATATTTGAGTTACTGTTGCCTTTCTATCAGCTCAAACCAATCTGGCTATTCTTCTTTGACATTTGGCATCAACAAGGCATTTGCGCCCACAGAACTGCCACTCACTGGATATCTTCTCTTTTTCGGACCATCCTCTGTAAACCCTTGAGATGCTTGTGTGTGAAAATCCCAGTAGATCAGCAGTTTCTGAAATAGTCAGACCAGCCCGTCTGGCACCAACAACCATGCCACTTTCAAAGTCACTTAAATCACATTTCTTCCCTATTCTGACGCTCGGTTTGATCTGCAGCAGATCGTCTTGACCATGTCTACATGGCTAAATGCATTGAGTTGCTGCCATGTGATTGGCTGATTAGAAATGTGCATTAACGCGCAGTTGGACAGGTGTACCTAATAAAGTGGCCGGTGAGTGTATACCTCTTGATCTCTTTTTCAAAGATCTTCATAACTAAAGAGTTCAGGTCAATTGGTCGGTAATCGTTCAAAGAGTCTGATTTAACTATTTTAGGTATTGGTACAATGATTGAACTTTTCCACAAGTCAGGTACCAACCCTTGATCTAAGGAAGACTGAAAAAGTAAGTGGAGAACTCCACTGAGCTGATTAGCACAGTATCTCAGGTTTCTTCCACATATACTGTCTGTTCCTGGGGCCTTGTTAAGCGGTATGGCATTCAACTTTCTTAGTATGTCAGATGGACACGTTTTAAAATAATTAGAAATACTCAAGGTCTCTTTAAAAGTTGTTATCTCATCAGCATCAGAGGCCATGTGAGAGAAAAAGTCATTAAACTCATTAGATAAAATTACGTCAGTGTCATAGTTTCCAATTGGTACACATTGGTTTGGTACTAATGTACTCACTGCAGCCATACTCTTAATTCCTTTCCAGGCAGCTTTAAGATTACCTTGCATAAGCACATCCTCAATCTTATTCTTATAATTATTTTTAGCAATCTTAATTGGTCTTTAAAAGGAGCATTTCACCCGTAGAAACATTCATCTTTATTGAAAGTGTGTTATATTTGTAGGTGAAATTTAACATATATTTAGAATTTGGTGCCTATTTGACCGAGAAAGGGGAGTTTGTAATCTCACTCCCTCAACAA
Organism: Paramisgurnus dabryanus; assembly: GCF_030506205.2. Taxonomy (NCBI): domain Eukaryota; kingdom Metazoa; phylum Chordata; class Actinopteri; order Cypriniformes; family Cobitidae; genus Paramisgurnus; species Paramisgurnus dabryanus. The sequence continues at coordinate 34,843,777 of NC_133356.1, read as the reverse complement.
AGATATTGGACTTCCTTCTTTCAATGATGCAAAATGATGATTTTTACATAATTGAAAGAAGGAAGTGCAACACTGAAATCTGTAGTTTTCCTGTCTCAGCGGCAACTGAGAAAATTATGAATGACCATTCAAAAACATGACTGGGGTTCTAACTATACAAAGCTTAATGCAAATGGGTGAAGTGTCACTTTAACTTCCCTATTTATCTGTTTTTTCTCCTCATTGGTCCCCATAAGAAATATTCTCCTCTGCATATTCAATATACATTTTAACTCCTTCGTAACCCATGGTTTATTATTTGGATACAGAATGATCTTTTTCGTAGGTATAGCAGAATCAATACAGAAAGTGATTAGAAATGGTAACCACCTGCTTGTTTAAATCAGAACATTAATTCAGAAACATATTCCAATCGGTGCAATCAAAACAGCCCTTCAAAACTTCAATATTAGAAGGTGTCCTTAACATATCGTATTTCTTTCTTCACTTTCTTTACAATGGGAATGTATACTGAAGTCAGTAAAACCATATTATGATCAGCTGAACCAAGAGGAGGTAAAGACAGAGACTTGTAAGCTCCCGGGATCGGACCATAACATCTGTCCAAGACTTTATCACCACGCGTAGCGCATGTAACATATTGATGGTAGCCTTTTAAATGTTTGTCCATAATACAATTGTTAAAATCCCCTAAAACAAATTTAGGTGCATCTGGGTTTAAATCATTCAATCTGTCCAGGGTATTTCTAACAGTCTCAAGAGCCACATCAAAGTTGGCACGCGGGTGAATATACTACAATAAAAAACAACTGAGGGAACTCATGAGGGAGATAAAAAGGACGTGCAGATATCGCAATGAGTTCGATATCGGAGTTACAGATCTTATAGGGCACCATTGCTATATTACACCAACTTCCCTTAATATAAATACACACACCTCCTCCTCGACTTTTGCCTGTTGTATGTTTGTCTCTATCAAGTCAAATAGGTGTTCCAAAACCGTCAATTTGTAAAGAATTATTGTCAACTGAATCATCCAGACAGGTTTCGGTGAATACCATCATCAAGGCCGCCTTAATGCACGGGCTTACCTGGGCTGAAGCCCAGGGGCCTCCCAAGTCCAGGGGCCTCCCAAGTTCACGTTCATATTGTTTTGTAACTTGTCAGGTTATCTGTCAATCACTCTAACTGCACGTTACATGGCTGCTGATTGGACTGTGGTAACGTACCGTGAAATAAAATATCAGACATAACAGATTTTTCTATTTCGCGTAATGTAATTAAAGGGATACTTCACCGATTTAGCATTCAGCTTTGTATCTGTAGAAACCTGGCAGTATTACTGAATGACCATGTTTCCCTCCATCATTTCCCCCTGAGAGGAGAGATATCTGCATTTTGGTTCTGCAAAAAAGTCCTCCGATGATGCAAAAATCGTCATATTACATCATCGGAGGACTTTTTTGCAGAACCAAAATGCAGATATCTCTCCTCTCAGGGGGAAATGAGGGAGGGAAACATGGTCATTCAGTAATACTGCCGGGTTTCTACAGATACAAAGCTGAATGCTAAATCGGTGAAGTATCCCTTTAAGTGCGCGTTGTCAACTTGGCATTCCTGCATGTTAGACTGAGTGTGACAGAGAAACGGGAAATAATCCACCAACAAATGAAAGATTCATTTCTGAAATTTCATAATAAGCACTGAGGTGCAGGTCTCTCTCTCTCTCTTTCGCGTGCACGCTCGCGCTCTCTCTGTGCTCGTGCAGCTGAGTCTCTGGCATGCAGAAGTCTCTCCAACTGTGCGCAAGATACTGTGCCGCCAAATAAAGAAAGGAGTTCCCAAACATATTAATGCTGTTCGTTGTTATAAAGTTTAAGTTTACTCGATTTATATCAGTGACGCGTGCACAGCTGGAGCGATGTAGTTTGACGCGATGTAAGCTCACAGCACACACATCTGTTGGTTTAGAAAGACGACGTAACGGTAAATGTGCAAGTCAAAGCGCGACAAGACCATCTCAAATGATCACCCCCAGATAGCACCATTTATATTTATAAGCTCCTTATCTAAAGATCTTATATACATGTATGTTCCCTGTCTGTTTTGTGCATATTCATACGTGTTCGTTTTACATGCGTAGTATGCATAAATACTAAATACAATGCATACTATATCTTCAATAGCCTACAAAATAAATAACTGATTAAAAAACAAAATTCTGTCTATAAAGACTTATCTTTTGTTAACATAAGTGCATTTTCACTTTAAAACTAACTTTAACTTCTTATATTTTTAAAACTGTGGTGAGCAATTTTCAGCAAATTTGTATATTCCAAAAACTATATAAACATAAAGCTTATAAACACTGTCATACATTTTGGTTTTATTTTCACCACAAGTTGCTGTGTGTGGTTGTTAAATAAAGTGTCTTGTGTTTATGCTCAAGTGGGCTCAGTGATATGTTAATATCATATAATATCAATGATATTATGGTGTGTTCTGGGTCAAAGAGGGAAAACTCACTGTTGTATGTATTGAAAGAAACTAATGCATTTTGTGATGAAGATTACCTAGATATTACACTTTTTTTTTAAATGAGACTATAAATATAGGGGATGGGGGGCCTCCAAAACCTCTCAGCCCCAGGGCCTCACATTAGGTTAAGGCGGCCCTGACCATCATGTGACTGTTTCTGTATTCGTGCATAAAACTCACATTGGCTTGTAGTTCATCAAGTTTGTGGCGAAGTGAACGTACATTACTTAGAAGAATTCCAGGCAGCGGGATGAATTTTTGAGCTCTCTTTAATCTGTGTCGTACTCCACCTCGCTTTCCGCATTTCCTTCTCGTTTTCCTTTTCAATTCCTAAATGTTTGCAGAAGACCGTAGAATACTCTGTCATGACTCTGTCGTGGTCGATAATGAAGATTCCTTTCCCGTGGCCTCATAGGAAGGGGGGGGGGAGTATCTATCGATGATTGCTTTAGAATCTGGGCGGACAAAGTAGGCCATTCAGGGATTTCTTCCCGACTCTTTATATGAATACTGAGAAATCTGACACACTATTCTTTTCAAATACTGTTTTTTCCATCTATGTAAGTAGGTACTGTAAGTAGTCATATTCAAATGCAATATTAGTATACATCAGGGGCGGCGTTTGCGTATGGCAGGGTATGGCCCCTGATTTAGCATTTAGACAAAACACCAGAAATCAACAGGCTATAATGAAGCTCATTAAAAATAATGTTAAATATTTTCAGTAGAACATATCTGAACATTGGTACATCTCTAATATGGATAATTTACGCGTGTGCTCGACTTCATGCTATAATACAGGAACCGACATGTGGATGACATCAACATGCCGCGAGAGCGGTCTGAAAGCAAACTCTTCCGATGATTTCTCGCCTCACCCTCGCGGTACTTTGATGTCATCAACCTGTCGTTCTTGCAGCGCAGCTTGAATTGTGTAGAAGGTTTTATGATGACCGCTGTTGTTATAATCTTTATTTTCGCGAGTAAACTCTTTTTTTGTTTTAACATTCAAACAGACTCACGGTTCTTCCCCACACTCGCGCAATGCATATTGCATATATTATTCCAGAAGTAAAATTATTTTTTTCTCTGTGGATAAATAAACATGTTCTCTTATAACTTACTGGGAAATTGTAGCAGTCGAAGTGAATTGTATTAATTATTTGCGCGCGTTTTTGAATATTGCGACTTGTGGAATAAAAACGGCACGACGACAAAAGGTAAGACTTGTTTTTGCATTTAGCCCTGTTTTACTAAGAGTTTTATTTAGTGTTTTAGTCTTAGTTGGTTAGCTGGCTGGGTTAACTACGTGTGCTCTATCACATCATTAAAAGTCTTTATTGTGTTTTTATAAGTGTTTATTGGCGGCTGTCATGACAAGATTTGTGTGATGACTGGATGTGTAAATCAGGAAGCAAATGCAAGATAAGATGAACACGGTTTATTGTAACAGATGACACAGGAGATATGGTGAAAATGGTAAGACAGACAAGGGCTGCGGTGACTGATCCTGGTGCTCGTGGGTGAAGTCTGGTTGACGGGTGAAACCGGTTACACAAACAGGCAGAACTCCACGCGAAGACGAGACCACAGGAACACACGAACACGATACACAGGTAAGACACATAGCGTAATCATCTGGCAGTGAGAGGAGAGAATGAGTGAGTATTATGCCGTCTGGGTAACCACCGCCAGCTAAAGTAAAGCAATAACGCACACCTGCATTCACTCAGATCGTTAGTGATCAGACACGCACATGCACACTTCAGTCATCCAAACAAACACAACACAGAAAGTCACGATGGACTCATCCTACCGTGACAGTACCCCCTCCCCCAAGGACGTCACCTGACGTTCTCGGGCTCCTAGACCTGTGATGGAAATCATCAATAAGGGAGTGATCCAATATGTCCCGGGCAGGAACCCAACTTCTCTCCTCCGGACCGTAACCTTCCCAATCCACCAAGTAGTGAAATCCGCGTCCCCTCCGTCTAGAGTCCAGAATACGATTAATCGAATAAGTTGGTTCCCCATCTACGATACGAGGCGGGGGGGGGGAACCGGGACCGGCGGATTAAGACGAGATTTAAACACGGGTTTAAGTAATTTCCATTTAAGTAACTCTGATCTCAGTCCCTCTGGTACAAATAATCGGTTCGGTGGGCAACGGGCCGGGGGCGTTACCCCTTCTAAGGCTTTAGTTACCTTCGATTCGATCTCCCATGAGAGCGCGGAGATGAATAGAGTCTCCGGTAAAATGGGCTCGGGAGAGGAAACACGATCGGAACGCTCAAAAATGCGGGATAAAGCATCAGGTTTGGTGTTTTTAGAACCTGGACGGTAGGACAATGTGAAATTGAAACGACCGAAAAATAAAGCCCACCGAGCCTGCTTATAGTTCAAACGTTTAGCAGATTTGATGTATTCTAGGTTCTTGTGATCAGTGTAGACTATGAAGGGCACACCCGACCCCTCAAGCTAATGACGCCATTCTTCCAGTGCTAGTTTAACAGCCAACAACTCCCGATTACCAATGTCATAATTACGTTCAGCAGGCGATAAACGATGGGAGTAAAACGCGCAGGGATGCACCTTTCCGTCCGAGGATGTGCGTTGGGATAACACGGCTCCTACCCCCACATCTGACGCATCGACCTCCAATATGAACTGGCGTTTACGATCAGGAGCCACGAGAATCGGGGCAGAAACAAAGCAGCCTTTCAGTTTGGCAAATGCAGTCTGGGCTGCATCCGACCACCTGAACGCCGTACTAGGGGAGGTCAAGGCGGTCAGAGGTGCGGCTAGTTGGCTGAAATTGCGAATAAAACGCCGGTAAAAATTGGCGAACCCCAGAAATCTCTGCAGGGCCTTGCGAGACTCTGGGGATGGCCAATCAACCACAGCCTTAACCTTCTCCGGATCCATACGGACACCCTCAGTCGAAATGATGTGCCCTAGAAAGGAAACAGACTGTGCATGAAATTCGCATTTTTCCGCCTTGACAAAAAGCCCATTCTCTAGCAACCTAAGAAGCACTCGTCGTACGTGTTGCACATGTTCCTGGAGAGACGTAGAAAAAATCAGTATGTCATCCAGGTAGACATACAGAAACTGATCGACCATGTCTCGCAACACGTCATTAACGAGTGCTTGGAAAACTGCTGGCGAGTTAGATAATCCGAAAGGCATCACGCAGTACTCAAAATGGCCTCTAGGGGTGTTAAAAGCAGTTTTCCATTCATCCCCCTTCCTTATGCGGACCAAATTGCAAGCATTGCGTAAATCCAGTTTTGTGAAGACGGAGGCTCCTTGCAACCTCTCGAAGGCTGAAGACATTAACAGCAAAGGATAAGTATTCTTTACCGTAATGTTATTCAACCCTCGGTAATCAATACAAGGACGCAAGGACCCATCCTTCTTACCAACAAAAAAGAACCCCGCCCCGGCTGGAGATGAGGAAGGGCGATTGAACCCGGTTGCCAGAGAATCAGAAATGTATTTCTCCATGGCCTCCATCTCAGGAACAGAAAGAGAGTAAAGTTTGCCTTTAGGCAGAGACGTACCTGGCAGTAACTCTATAGCACAGTCATAGGGACGATGTGGAGGTAGAGAAGCGGCTCGGGACTTACTGAACACTCCCTTCAGGTCATGGTACTCAGCGGGCACGTTAGTCAAGTCCATCGTCTCCTCCTGAAACACAGACGCAGAGACAGGTACACAAGCAGAGACAAGACAAGACTTATGACAAGCTTCACTCCAACCGGTGATAGTACCCAGCTTCCAGTTGACAGACGGGTTGTGTTTGAGCAGCCAGGGATGTCCAAGTACAATGGGAGCCAGAGGGGAAACCGTACCAAAAAACTGCAAAGTCTCAGAGTGGTTGCCAGAAATACAGATGGTGACGGGGTCTGTGATGTGAGTAATGGTCGACAATTTACTCCCATTGAGTGCGAAGGGTGATATGGGTTTGGAAAGAGTAGACAACGGAACCTGAAGTTTACGTGCAAAGTGATGATCGATTAGATTCCCCTCGGCTCCCGAGTCCAGTAGTGCGTCACAGGTGAGATGTGTATTGCGCCACCGCAGCTTGGCCGGGAGGAGGGTAGATGTTAGAGGGGTCTTTGCCGAAGAGATTCCGCCCGAAAGTAACCCCAGATTTACTCCCGGGCGCTGGCTTTTACCGGACACCGATGGAGTAGGTGTCCGGCCTCCCCACAGTACAGGCAAAGCCCCAGTGATCGACGGCGAATCCTCTCCTCCCGGGAAAGCCGAGCTCGACCCACCTGCATGGGCTCCGGATCGGACGGGGAGGAACCGGCCGCAGTCTCCCTCGACGAGGGCGTTCTTTCCAGAAAGGCGTGGGACAACACTTCATCGTCGTAAGCAGAAATTGTTCTCAATCGAATGTCCGCTCGGATGGCAGCATCAATAAGTCCATTTAGGGAGGCTGGGATCTCCCCATGTTGCAACTCACGTTGTATGCGGCCGGTTAACCCATGCAGGAAAATATCCCACTGCGCCTCCTCATTCCAGTGCGTGTCCGCAGCTAGCGTGCGAAACTCAATGGCGTAATCCGACACCGACCGTGTACCCTGACGCAGATCGGCCAACTTCCTAGTGGCGTCTCTTCCTACTGCAGATCGATCGAACACCTTTCTCATCATAGAACAGAGCGCCTCAAAATTCTGGGTACACGGGTCGTGATTTTCCCACACCGCTGTTCCCCAACGCGCCGCCTTTCCCGTCAGCAGGGATAACACAAATCCCACTTTACTCTCCTTCGTAGTGTAGGTCTGGGGCTGAAGGAAAAAATGAAGAGAGCATTGAGATAGAAATGGTCTACAACATTCTGGATCACCTGCGTATTTCTCTGGCGTGGATAATTTAGGTTCCTGACGGGACGCGCTCGCGGGTGGTGTAGGAGGAACAGACGGTGTGGGTGGCGCAGTGGGGAGCGTCAGCTGTTGGATCGCCTGGGTGAGCTCGGACACCTTGTCTGTCATATCCTTCATTCCCCAGCTCAGTTCCTCAATCCGGCTATCCTGAGTGGTGAAGCGATGTATGGCAGCGGCGATAAATTCTTCAAACCGAGCCGGGGATCCTTTTCCTGCTGCTTCCATGCTGGCCAGATGATTCTGTGATGACTGGATGTGTAAATCAGGAAGCAAATGCAAGATAAGATGAACACGGTTTATTGTAACAGATGACACAGGAGATATGGTGAAAATGGTAAGACAGACAAGGGCTGCGGTGACTGATCCTGGTGCTCGTGGGTGAAGTCTGGTTGACGGGTGAAACCGGATACACAAACAGGCAGAACTCCACGGGAAGACGAGACCACAGAAACACACGAACACGATACACAGGTAAGACACGTAGCGTAATCATCTGGCAGTGAGAGGAGAGAATGAGTGAGTATTATGCCGTCTGGGTAACCACCGCCAGCTGGAGTAAAGCAATCACGCACACCTGCATTCACTCAGATCGTTAGTGATCAGACACGCACATGCACACTTCAGTCATTCAAACAAACACAACACAGAAAGTCATGATGGACTCATCCTACCGTGACAATTTGTGAAGGGATGTTACAGTATGTTTTGATATTATCTTGTTTTAGTTTCTGTTGCTGGAGTTGCACTTAGTTAAGAATGACAACATTTGAAAAGCATTTTAAACAACCATGATTTCCGTATTGTTGTCAGTGTACATCCGTGCAATCATAGTATGATTTTATACAAGTTGGTGGAGTATGTATGTACACATATGGATGTGGTTTCATAGATTCGTTATTTAAATGACCTTGTACGAAGAAATTTTGCCATACCCTAGGTTTTCGTGAAACGCCGCCACTGGTATACATAGTTCCGAATCTCGCAAGAAGTAGTCCTAAATCCTGTTAAGTGATTTTGACATGGGCACAAATTTATTTAGTGATTTTCACATGGGCAACCAAGGGTTAGTATGCTATACACAGGACACTGAAGGTTTCACCTCAACTAAATAGATCATTCAACAAATAAGAAAATATGTAAATTAGAGGGAGTTGTCATCTAATTTATCTGAAGGATTTTGTGAGATTCGGACCAACTTGTAGAACCCTTTAACTGTATTATCAACACAAGGAAGACACAGTGGTAATAAAATGAAATTTATTAACAAAAGATAAACAAGAATAACTAAAAACAGTACTAAATGATACTAAAATACCAAATATTAGAAATTAAAGTGACTGAGTTGAATTTAGGGCAGAATGTTTTCTGCTTCTGATAAGATGAAACCTTATATCTAATAACCCAAATAATTAAATAATTTTCTAATAAACATTAAAGAAATAACTGAGGGTTGAAGCAAACAAAATAAATAAATGAATAAATAAAATTGTGTAATCTGGCCAGCAACTGTAAACAGTTTATTAACCCTCATATTATGTTCCGGGTCAATTTGACCCGTTTTGATTTTTAAGCTGTCGGATAAACCAGTTAACCTGTGATTCTATTCTTGAAATTTTGTGACTTTTTCTCTTTTATGGCCATGAACATGCATGCAAAGTTTAGACATGCTGATATGTTTTGAAGTGTACCAAAACAATTTTGTAACGATTTTGAGGTTCGCGGGTCAATTTGACCCGCATTTTGTTTTGCGCCAAAGCAACTGTATAGACCTAAATTAAATATATATTTTTAGTGTTTGTTGTTATATTGGTGTTTACCTACCCTAAAATGGGGGTAAAAATGCTTCTCCTCACTATTTTGAGTACTGAAAATACTTTTACAGACACAGATGGTAAAAGTGAGCTATAATTTCTATTTACAATTTATATGAAATACTACTTAAGTTAAAGTTTTCTTCCAGAAATTTTGTCACTTTTTCTCATTTATGGCCATGAACATGCATGCAAAGTTTAGACATGCTGATATGTTTTGAAGTGTACCAAAACAATTTTGTAACGATTTTGAGGTTCGCGGGTCAATTTGACCCGCATTTTGTTTTGCGCCAAAGCAACTGTATAGACCTAAATTAAATATATATTTTTAGTGTTTGTTGTTATATTGGTGTTTACCTACCCTAAAATGGGGGTAAAAATGCTTCTCCTCACTATTTTGAGTACTGAAAATACTTTTACAGACACAGATGGTAAAAGTGAGCTATAATTTCTATTTACAATTTATATGAAATACTACTTAAGTTAAAGTTTTCTTCCAGAAATTTTGTCACTTTTTCTCATTTATGGCCATGAACATGCATGCAAAGTTTAGACATGCTGATATGTTTTGAAGTGTACCAAAACAATTTTGTAACGATTTTGAGGTTCGCGGGTCAATTTGACCCGCATTTTGTTTTGCGCCAAAGCAACTGTATAGACCTAAATTAAATATATATTTTTAGTGTTTGTTGTTATATTGGTGTTTACCTACCCTAAAATGGGGGTAAAAATGCTTCTCCTCACTATTTTGAGTACTGAAAATACTTTTACAGACACAGATGGTAAAAGTGAGCTATAATTTCTATTTACAATTTATATGAAATACTACTTAAGTTAAAGTTTTCTTCCAGAAATTTTGTCACTTTTTCTCATTTAGGGCCATGAACATGCATGCAAAGTTAGGATACACTGATGTGTTTTGAAGTGTTTTTTTTTTAGCACAAATAATGATTTTTGGTACGATTTTGATGTTCGCGGGTCAATTTGACCCATATTTGTTTGTTCCAAGGCAACTGTACAGACACAAATTAAATACATTTATTGCATATATTTTGGTGTTTACTACCCTGGAAAGGGAAAAGTGAGCTTTTCCCACTTTTTTTGTACTGATAAAGACTTCCTCAGACACAGAAAAGTAAATGTAAACTATCATTTCTATTTTCAATGTAAATGAAATACTATGTATAGCTGATGAATTCAGACCCACAGAAAATCCAGAGGTGAATACAGGTGATGCTAGCTGTGCCCCATAAAACATGACACCAAAATAAGCACCATTTGTGTAAAATGCAAGAAGTCAGAAAGCACATGCTTCATGTATGCAGATCATGTAAACAGTGATTTCTTGAATTTGTACAATGAGCCTCAAGAACAAAATATGAGCCTATTTAGAAAAAGAAAAGCTTCATTTCATTTCAAAGCAATATTAAATAGTTCATTTAGGATGTCTTAAACATAAAAAAACATGTTGAAATAAAAATTTAAAATGTTAAATGTTGCAACAGTTTTTGTGCAACATTTGTTAAAACAAACATGTTAAAAATTGTGGTTAAATGCATTTTTTTAAAATCATACTTTTTAATTTTAAATGTTTGTAATGTGTGACAAAGACTGATACTAAAATGGTTTTGTTCATACCTAATTCCTTCTTGTTTTTCATAATGTGATATTTAAGGAATTGCATTGAATCCAATGCGGGTCAATTTGACCCGGTCCATCAAAATCGTCACAAAAATCGAACACAATACAAGGGTTAACTGTTCCCTATTATGGCCACAGCAGGGTCCCCAAGATCCCTGTGCCCCCTCTGCTCTCTGTTATGGCTCTTTGAATTTCCTCTGCCTCTCAATTTGCTTCTGCCACCAGCCCCATCCTGGCCTCTATCATCCTGAAGCCCTTCAACTCTGCTGGTGTCCCTGTGGTCTGCAAATAACTGATTTTATAAATGGATTTTCATTTAAGGACAGCAAAAAGAGCAAACAGGGGCATTCTTCAAAAGGTGTCATTATATTGCCTGATTTTAATAAAAATCTGGAACAATGGAGACCATAAATATGCAGTGAAGACATTTCTGACTGTGAGAAAGATAAACATTTATAAAAATAAAAATAAATAAAAAAACGTCTAGGCTAAAATATTAATTTTCAAAACATGAATGGATTGACTTCTGTTTAATTTAAAATGATTTTTTTAAATAGCAGGTCAAATTGTAACCATATTTACAAATTGAAAAATAATAATCAATTTGTGAAGGTTCTAAGATGGTCAGCAAACATTTTCTACATAAAAGCCATGATCGCTGTGTTACTCAATAAATGAAAACAAACATGATGTTTTCCACTTACATTAAAGGTGCAGGAGTCTTCAAAGCAAAGTAGAAGAGTCTAATGATAGCTACACAGTTCCCATTGTCTGCAGTTCACTCTGCTTACTGGAAGTGTTCATTGGGCAGACATGAATCTCTAATGCATTTGTCAACCCTTACTGTCACGACCTGCCTGTGTCAAAGCAAACCCTTCAAATGTAGACAGTGCTCACCAACTAAAGCACTCAAATCAACAACATAAAAGTCTCCATAGTGCAGAAACAAAATGTCCCTGATTTACAACATCACATTGTAAGTACATCTGTTGAGTCTTTCAAGCAATAAGAGCTTTTAATGAGCTTGTATTCGAGTTCATCTTAGAAGAAATTCTGAGTAGGGGAGAGGCGGGGTGAAAGTAACGCAGGATGAAATAAATAAAAGCAATTTTCTCCGAGCCCTGACTACATTTGCATTCCAAACTGTGACAGCATTTTTAGCCCGCAAACCTTGACAGAGCTGACAAATATCGTGTTATTTCATTATCATTTGAAGCGTGTAGGTCCAGAAAGCTGTTTTCAACCATGATATGTAAATTCCTAAAGCTGTAATTTTTTCTTATAACGCGTTGTGTTTTTTGTTTCATGTGTTACAGAACTGATCAATCTACAGGTTATTTATTGCTCTAACACATCCTGAAGTTTGCAGAGTGTTTTTTTTTTTTTAATAATATTAAATCTGTGTTAAATGTCAGAAGTTTCTGTCAGGAACTTTTAACACATGTTACTTTTGTCCAGCTGCTAATACTGTTGCATTATGTTGAAAATGTTTATTATGCTAAATTCTTTTAATTTTCGTAGTGTTCATACTGATGAAAAATGTCTTCTTCTCAACAATTCAAGTCGGGTTGCTTTTGAAACATTTGAAATGAAATTTAAAATGAAAATGTAATTTTATTTATATAATTTTGCAAAGATAAACTGCAAAATATGTTTGAAGTTACATATTAACAAGGTTATTGTCATGTATATTTAATAAAAACAAGTGTTACACAAAAATCTATCTTGTTGTGTTTCTTTTGACCCACCTGTGTATTTCTTTTGTCCCTGCTGACAGGGTCAAAAGTAACAATTCGCTACTCGTGTTCAAATTGAAATTATACTGTTATCTATAAGTTGTTTTACATTTGATCAAAATGGTTCATTGATGGTTTGTTGACCATCTGATAGACTGGGCAATGGCTGATACTTCTCAGTATATTTTTGTCTGACCGGCCCATAACACTCGTACATCGCTGCCCATTTCTTTATTCATTTATTTCTGTTTTTACTAAATTCATTGATGGCACTGAAAGGCGCAGTGACAATGTACTGCATTTTTCAAAAAAGTAAGCGTAAGATGTTTTTGAGACACCTAATCAGCAGCCTATTGGTTCTTTATTTGACATTTGGCTAGCCCAATCACATCACAAAACTTTCCGGGCTTATTTATGGAGAATGCAGCATCAGTGTGCATCTGTCAAAATATGAGACAAGGGAGAAGCTAGTGGACCTGCGGTAAGACAAACTACTTTTAAAACATTGTCGTTAGATATCGTTTGATAAAACTCAGTCAACAACAAAAGTGATAGACCAATGGCTTTTTGCAAAATGATGGTGATAACACTGCAATAAAATACAGTGGGCAGAATTAATAGGTAGCTAGGTCAAACTTGTTTTTCAAAAACCGTTTTACCTAACCAAATTAATCTTAATAACTACCATTAACTTAAATACTTAACAGTAAATAACAAATAAGAAAATAAATAAGTAAATAAGAAGTACACAGGGCTTTAGCTTTTGGGCGTACAAGGATGTATCCAGGTGGGTACACAGGGTTTTTTCTTTTTGGGCGTACAGGGTAAGTATACAGATGAGAACACAGGGCTTTAGCTCTTGGGCATACAGGGAAGCATACAGGTGAGTACACAGTACTTTAGCTTTTGGGCATACAAGGAGGTATCCAGGTGAGTACACAGGGCTTTAGCTTTTTTGGGCGTACAGGTAGGTATACTGGTGAGTACACAGGGCTTTAGCTCTTGGGCGAACAGGGAAGTATACAGGTGAGTACTAGGGATGGGCACGAGTACTCGATTGCTGGAGTACTCGAACGTGGCATCGATGATCGATCACAAAAACGATGATCATGTGGGTTTATTTATTTATTTATTTATTGTGGATATGGCAGCATTTGGATGTCTGGTTAGCATTACAAGCGCTTGTGTAGTAAATACTGGGTCTGGAGATGCGTGTTTGACGTCGTGTCAAGCTACGCAGACCGGCATATGACATTAACATTACAATGCGTGATTCAAAAACAAACAGATAATTCCTCACAACCGCGCAACAGCAACCTGCCGATCGCAGCCCGCCGATCCCATGAAGCCGGCCACACCTCACATCACTGAGGCACTACGGTTTAAAAGGATGCCGTGATTTTCAGAAATACAGTCAGTCATGTGCAAAATGTAGTGTTTAAAAGTCCACTGTTTATTATGCACATCCACAAAGGGAGTTAAACTTTCTTTTTTTTAGATAACTTAGTTGAAAACTTAGTTGAAGTCTTGCATTTTATGCAGAAATATTCACGTTGTACATTTATGTTGTATAAAGGCTTAATATTATGCAGGGTGCGTCATATAGAATGCGCTTCGGTTTGTGTTTATTAACCCTTTAGTTTCACTTCATCACGCAGCTTTTCCTGTTAGAGGTTTCTGTTAAAAACATTTAATTCATTAAAAATCTAGTTTGTGTTCATTGTTCTGTCATAGTTTCTTCAAAATTAAGTTTTATTTGAGAGTTTTTAATAAAAATATTTAAATTTTTACCATGACGTGTACGCCCCGCCCCTTTGATTGCCCCGCCCCCAGTTAATCGAGTACTCGTTCTTCAGACCTATGGATTAATCGAAATGAAAAAATGACATAAATGCACATCCCTAGTGAGTACACAGGGCTTTAGCTCTTGGACATACAGGGAAGTATACAGGTGAGTGCACAGGGCTTTAGCTTTTCGGGCGTACAGGTGAGTACACAGGGTTTTAGCTCTTGGGCGTACAGGTGGGTATACAGGTGAGTACACAGGGTTTCCACTTACAGGTGGACGTGCAGGTCAGTACACAGGGCTTTTAGCTCTTTCAGGTGGCTGGATAGGACATGCAGCCAAGAAGTTAAGGTTCTTTGCTCTTCACTCACATGTAGACATACAGCAAGCATTCGGGGCTTTGGCCCTTCAACGTTCAGGAGACGGTGCAGAGCTTTAGCTCTTTAACATACAGGCTGGTGGCAGAAGACACACAAGTGAGTGCACTAGTATTAACTCGGATGGACATACAATGGAAGATTTAGCACTTTAGCTCTTCACATACAGTCAAGGAGGCAGGTAAGAACACAGAGCTGTGGCTCTTCAGCATACAAGCAAACATACAGACCAGTGGCTGGTAGCAACGAGAGGAGACACAGCGATACGCAGGTCAAGATGGAGGCTTTTAACTTTTCGGCTTACTGGTGAAGGGAGGCAAGTAACATCCAATCTCCTTTTCTCAAACAGCTGAGCGTAGCGTCATAGCATGAACTGGCATCTGGAAACACTCAACAATAGGGTAGTTATACGTGAAGGTAACCAGAGAATATCCCAACAGCAGTATGTAAATACAAACACTCCCTTTCTTGACACCAGGCACAACAATAAAAGCCAGCTCTAACTTCCACGGCCAAAGCACCACCACCAGGCGATGAGGAAGGTCGAACAGTCCCCCAGTCATGGACATGTGTTGAAATACTGTCAAACACCAGCACTCTGCTCTTCTCAGGCAGAGCTCTTCCCTCGACCTAGAACACGATCACCGACAAACACTGGCAAAAGCACTGCAATTTTCCTTGTGCGCACACTCAAAAAAATAACCCACCGCACTCCGCACACTCACAGTGATATATGGCCAGTTGTACGTATCCAGCCCGGGCTCTGAGTCCTGGCTAATTATGCAGGTTTAGGAGTGGGACAGACACAGGGGGTATTGAGGTCACGAACCTGGGACTCCTCCCTCCTCCTTTGCTACCTCCAGCAAGAAAACACGAGTACAAACAAACTGGCCGATGAGCAAACACTGTTAGTTAGATAGGCATCAAAGGAAAAGCATCAACACATCAAACAGTAGTCGTCCTCACCTCAGTTCACAATAACACAAGGCAATACCTTCGTTGTTTATGAAGATATGGGCTTTTGGCAAGAAATCAACGCTAATACTGGTGGTAACATACAAACAGGGAAATTTCCCAAAGTGTCGGACTGTTCCTTTAACTATCCTCACTTCGCTTTTCTTAAGACATGTCAAATGTACAAAAGCATTTACCCACTGGATTAGCTTCGCTCTCCTTCTTCTAATGCCTCTCCAATTCGATCCATTCCTTGTGTCCTCCAAGCTTCCAGTATTCCTTTAAAACACACCACACAATCATGAAAGCACAACGTAAACAAATGGCTTGGCACTTATCTCCTCTGTTTCAAGTATAAATCTCCTCCCTGTTTCCACCACAGCCTGTAAGTCCAAACAGCCGTTCTCACCGGCCACCACACCAGTTACTTCTGTCTCACTCCCAGCGAACACCCGGAACAAACTTCACGCTTCCTGCTTCTCCAACGCCCTTTATATAAGTCTTCCCCCTTCTCGATGACCCAATCGCCGATCGCCACATCCTCTTCACACACCTGATACGTGTTACACTGAAAACGTCCCGGGCGGAATTATTTCCACCACTTTCATTCCTCCTGTATACAGTCACTCGGTGACATATTACTTATGAATGGTTAATGATGGCTGGAGAAAAAAACTTATAATCAGGTGTGCAGTATTATTATTAAAAGGAGAAGATATATACAAAAATGATTGCTACTAGTTCAAATGGCTGTGGTTTGAAATTAGTAAAAGTTGTTCAGAAAAAAAGTGATACAAATATTCTGCACACTCTGTAATAGGACTTGTGGCTCTGCTGCAAGCAGAGGTGTCAAGTAATGAAGTACAAATACTGTATCTGTGCTAAAGACATCTGTAGTTTTGTATATGCTAATAACTACACTTATTTATTATTTGCATAAACTAAACCTGCTTAACTGAATGCTTGAGTGTTAAATCAATCAAACACCTGTATAACTGACAACATAACCATAAATACCAACTTTTGCTTTTGTTAATAGATATCTGCTGTTTTCTTAAAGCTGACTTTTAATTCATTTAGAAGAAAGACATTTAGTAATTCTCCAAAATTGCTTGGATTTATATTGACAACTAGGTTAACTTTGTCACATTAGCTAAAGCTACACGGTTACAGATGCAGAAATATAGGCTGTAATATATAATTTCATATTTGTATAATTGTACTTTGTTGTTGCTGTCAAAATACAATTATAGATTATAATAATACCTTTTTAATCAATTTCTATTCTTACACATACTATAGTTGTGTGTGTGATTTTGTTGTTTTTAACTAAAGAGGGCACCACCATAAAAGTCTGCTTCGGGCCCCCAGTTGGTCAGCAGCGGCCCTGCTCTGAAGTTTGACTTTTTGCACCATTACAATACTTATAAGCAACTTTCATATCTTCCTCTCCATGGAACACATGTGAAAGAGCCACACAGATCCAAAATTGAAAATTACCTTATTTCAGTTTATCATGTAGCTGTCCATCAATGTAAACAATGTGTAAAGCAATTAAACCAAAAAGTGCACTGACGGTCCCTATCTACATAGATACAAACACTTTGCATAATAATCTCTGCCTACAGTCTTGCCCAGGAGAGTCGAGAACTCTGACCTGCCACAGACATTTCAGTCAGTTTGTGCCCATTTATCAATGTCGAAGATACTTCCTTGGCAGGACTAGTCCTTTCAAATCACTTCCTTCAGAGGCTAGGCGAGGCTCCTCTTAAGCATTCGGAGAACACGTTAAATGGAACAGGCTAGCAAGTGAACATCATTGCGTCAAGGTGTGCTCTTGGTGCTGTGTGCATAGGATATGGGATATTTCTCGAACGAAGGACTCAGTCCTTGGCTGAAATCCCGAGGATCCTGGACATTGGAACATGATGTAGCATCCTCAAAATTCTGGCTTCCGAGGATCCTTCCTTGACATTGAGAAACGGCTAGTGTGTAAACATCATATCAAGAAAATGCTGTGTTTTCAGCTGTGAAGGCAAGTTTGTGTTATTTTCACTACCAGTGAGGTCTTGAGGTCTGCAGAAAAAGCGCTATAAATGTAACGAATTATTATTATTATTATTACCAAAGGATGAACATATGGAGAACCAGAATTTAAAATTACTTTTTCAACGGAGGGATTTACTAAACATTTAGCAAATGAAAGACGGTTTAGTACTAGGGTGGCCATTCGTGCCAGTTCCGCCGGACACGTCCCAAACAAGTTTTCGGGTTCGTTCTCCGGAAGTCGCATTGGTCGACCGCATACATCATCAAGGTTTAATATTTCGGGTTTAATTTCAGAAAAGCAACCGTTACATTTCAAAGTACTGTAAGAATGAAACTACAATGATTGTATGTCTTAAAAGAAATAAATCTTAATTTTCTAATGTATTTTAACTGAAATGTGAGAACCTCGATGACGTATGCGGTCGAGCAACGCGACTTCCGGAGAACGAACCCGAAAACATGTTCGGGACATGTCCGGTGGAACTGGCACGAATGGCCACCTTATTCAGTACCCACTTTATTTCGAACAACATGTGCCTACTAACCACAACCTGTAAGTATGATTATTACATTGTGTTTATTTTCCCCCGAGTCTTCTAAAATGTCTAGTGTACTGTAATGTCTTATCAGTAAGCTGGGCTAGCAATGCATGTTGCAGTTAAACTGTGGCCCGATTAGCTAGATTCACTTGCTTAAATGAGTGTAAAAAGTTTAATGTCTGTTGTCGTTTTTATAACTTGGACTGATGATGAATGATGTGTATTAATGTGGGTGTTTAAACTCTTAATATACTGTCAGAGAGTCATGTTAGTAAGCGGCTAACGCATGTGCACTTGTGTTTACATTCATATTAGCACTATGTCAATACATGTTACACTGTTGTTGGTCTGTGCTACTGATCTGTGGTCTGCGGAGACTACAGAGTAGGCTACTGAAAGGTGGGGTTTAGGCAGACTGAGTCGTTGAATGGGTTCTCATGAATCGTCTGGGGATCTCTGAGAAATGGGGTAATATTACATTTATAATTTGAGAAAATTACAGTTTTTTTATCTTGCATACATTTAAACCTGTTGCCCGGGACTTATAAACAGTGGTAGGACGCTTAAAATGTGCATCTTACTGGCTCTTTAACACATGTTGTGTACGGTGCATTCTTTGTGACCCCCCCAAAGAAAATGTATGACATAAAACATTCTAAAACTTAACATTTTAATTAAACAAAACATATAAAATTATACAATGCATTGCTGTTGTTTAGTAGCCTTATTTTTTTGAGGTTTTATTACCCAGAATTTATGATAAAGTAATGTATTTTATAAAATATTATAAAACTGGGGCCACTTGCAGCATCTTGCAGCCCCTAGGCAAAGTCGGCCCTGGAGTGCCAATGTCCTGCAGAGTTTAGCTCCAGCTCTAATCAAGCAGACCTGAAAAACTAATCATGGTCTAAAAAAGTCACCTAAAAACTACAGGGCCCTTATTCATAAAGATTCTAAGAGTCCTCTCAGAAAACTCTTAATTTAGCTTAAAAACTTATATAGTCTTAGCTTAAGAGCGATTGGGGACTGATCTGAGAGGAACTAAAGCCCGGAATACACTGCAGGATTTTTGCCCTCCTATAAGATCATTACCTTATCACACTGTGCGACTTGGATTGTTTAAACTCGGGTACGATAGGAATGTAGACTGTACCATTATGACACGGTAACTTCGGCGGCTGCTTCACACGTTAGCGCAACGTCACCAGCTTGCGCACGTGGTAAACAAATACCAGTAGCAGGTTGTAGCAGCAAACACACTGTGCTGTGATCATGGCGAATTTCTGACACTGTCAGAAAACTATCGTAGGATATCTTTGGACCCAAGACCTGGAAAACGTCCGCATTGAACCTCTCTCATTGTACAGCATAGGACCACCGATGAAGAGCCAAGATCACAGAAATTGTTTCATTGTTTCACGATTGTTTCACGATAGCAATCTTTCGTCTGGGACAGCCAATGATCGTGCAGTGTATCCCGGGCTTATAGAAAAGACAAACACTTTTATCTTAGTGAGGAGGCGGAGTTAACTCTGTTGCTGGGTGTGACACAAGCTCTTGAAGACGTGATTGGTTGGTTGTCCAAGAAGGAAAAAAAGAGTGATTTTAAGTATAGTTTATTCTAAGCCTTCACTTGGAAATAACATGCATAGTTTTTCCTATTTCACCGTTCACACACACACACACACACACACACACACACACACACACACACACACACACACACACACACACACACACACACACACACACACACACACACACACACACACACACACACACACACAGTATATTATAATATAAAGAGTGGTGGCAGAATCTGATTAGACACAGCAATAGGATGCATGGAAGAGGTGCTATTAGAAATTGTCAGTCTCAGAAGCGACTTTTGAAAGAAGTCATGGCAGCCTCCTTTGATGGTTTAGGCACTGGTGCAATGTTGGGTGGCAGCGCAGGCTGTGGCAGGGCAAGGGAGGAGGTTGGCATCTTGAACACAATGTTTGGATTGAGTCTTTTGTCAATGACCTTCTGGATGAGTTCAACTACAAACTGTGTGGTGTGTGGTATGAAGATTTTCTTCAAGACCCACTGCTTGGATCTCTTGCAGAACACTTGGTTGAACCGTGCTTCTCCTGTAAAGGGTAGGAAATTAGATTAGATTCAACTTTACTGTCATTATTCAGAGTACAAGTACAAACAAACTAAATGTAATTTGTTTCCAACCATAACTGCAAAAAATATAGTGCAGTGTAGACAGTAGTATACTGTTTGTTTGCAGAAGGTGGTTTAGAGTAATAAACAAAATATAAATGTGTGCAGTTTATTAGCTATTACCTTGTAAGAGCAGAATAAATATGGATTTGTTATATGAAGCATGTATGAACAACATGTACAGATATGTTCAATGTAGTAGCAGTAACCTAATAGCAGTATAAATAATAATGATTTATGCAGTGTATAAACAAAATATATTATAAGAAAAACACAATAAATATTCATATTCAGCAAGAACCATATAGATAAACTATGTACAGCTATGGGCAGTGTGCGGTACCATTGTTGTGCAGGAACTAACATTGGGGAGGTATTTCAAAAGGGCGCTGTGAAAGACTTCCAGCGGCCCTGTGTGCAATTATATAAAGAGAAAGAAAGAAGGGATATAACAAATTAAAACATGATCATTAGGATTTGGAAAAACAATGAAGTGTACAAGCGCAACTTCTCACCAGTATGTTTGAACAGGGCCATCTTTTCCATGTCTCTCAGAAGCCTTTTATCAAGGACCAGCGATGACAGGTCTTGAAATGCCACAGGATGTCCTCCGTCATCATCTGTACACTCATGCTCATTACACACATGGTGTAGAATGGATTTCCACGGGAATTTCAGTACCTGCATGAAAATATGATTATTATCAATAAGTCTAGAAAAATCGTTTTTCCTAAAAATGAATCAAATTAGAATTAAATTAATTTAACCGGCTGTTCGTCGTATCTGTGAAGGTAAACATGAACGGAACTGCAGTGTCCTTTCTCGTGTTTCGCTTTATTCCGAGTACATTGGGTTCGATGTCTTCATGCTTGAAATGGAGACTGCAAACCCTCTGTTTTTTTTTATTTTACCGCATCGTTGTCTTCTCGACACTTTGCGTGGTTAATAGCCCGCAGCCATTGTTTACACCACAGCAAACAATGAAAACTTACTGCTTGTCCTTTTCCTGGTTTTGGTTGAACAACCCGGTACAACGCAACTTATCATCATTTCGATGTGGAAAAGGTAGTATTTATAATAATATATCAACTAAATCGTCGCAGACGTGTCTGTAAAAGTTGCATTTAGTCTAGTTGAATCTCCCTCCCTCCTGCTGTCTCGAACCAGTAGGCGTGACTAGGGAGTGACCTCGTAGAGCAGCGAAGCAATGCATTCTGGGACTTGGTGTTTTTCATCCACATAAGCAAAAAAACACATTTTCTGGCTTTTCTCTGCCTAGAGGGCACCAATTTCTAAAATAACTTCACACTTCTACTACATAGGTGACCCAATTTAAGAATATATTCAAATTTAAATTGTCTGAAGTCGTCCTTTAAGCAAGTGGCTTAAGATATTAAGTCTTGTTTAGAAATAAATTACTTAAATTAAGTTTATTGAATTAAGTTGAAACTGGAATTAAGTTTATTTTTCTTACTGCACTTGCAGATATTTTGACTTGTTTTAAAGGAACTGTAAGTAGGATTTACCCCCATCTAGTGGTGAAATTGTATTTTTTTCAAATGAACAGTGCTCTCTAGCGTCTCACCTTTCCAAATGTGTGTTGCAACTATTGTAGCCGTAATCACTGATCTCCTTTGTCCGTTGCAGCTATTTCACGTGTTCTGAATGAAAACGCGTTGTGGAAACGCGTTGGTAGGCTAATGCTTTTTGTCCCTCTCTGCTATTTTAGTTTATCAATACGGCGAAACGACATGGAAGCCTCCTTTGACTTACCCGTTCAATGTAAGATAAGAGAAGAAATTCTAAGCTTACAAAGAAAAGTCAGATCATTGGCAAAGGTCATTTGACACCAACGAGGACATATTTATGAATAAAGAAACCCTACTTACTGCCCCTTTAAGTAAAAAAACCTCTTGATTTGCATAATTTATTTCAATAAACAAGACTTATTATCTTAAGCCACTTGCTTACCAAGTAAATGTATCTCAAATGTAAGAATATTCAGATATTTATATTAGAAAACAAGAAGAAAAAAAACTATTTAAGGACGGTTTCACATTTGGTGCGATTGCCTGGTCCGAACCCGAGTTCGATTGCTCCCCCCTCCCCATGTCCCCCATGGACTGTTTTCACATATTATTTTTGCATCCGAACCGCGGTATGCTTGCATCATCAAGCTGCAGCCGGCGCGTTCTCATGTTGCTTGGCAACCGCTGTAAACGAGAAGACGACAAGTGTGATTGACTAACTGCAAGCAGAGAGATGATTTCTGAATGCCTACGCAAAAATTGACGTCGGCGGACAGACCGTGTTGTCATCGAAACGACTTTAGTATGTTTGCGGCAGACAGACGAAAGTGCGTTTCTGTATTATTTATTTGAAAACAAAACCAAAGGTTTAAAAAAATAAGAACAAAACTCAAGCAAGCATTCTATGCATTTTGTTGTCAAGGTAAGTGCACGCACACAAACACACACGTCTGTTTTGGTGGAACATTCCATATAATACGTAATTAACAGCAGTTCACTTTTGCGATTTGGTACGATTGCGCTCACATTAGCAACGAACCGATCTGGAGTTCACATGAAATGAACCCCAGACCACCCTTTTCAAGCGGACTCGAGTACGTTTCGCGGGTGCGCACCCGAGTTCGGAAGACAGCGTTCACATCATCCAAATGTACCGAACTCTGATGTCAATCGAACCCGGGTGCGCACCAAAAGTGCTAATGTGAAAACGCCCTAAGACATACATTTTTGCAGTGCAGTGCTGGGTTCTCCCCCCTCAGGGCTTGGTTTTCATTCTAGAGTCTCTAGAAATCGTCTCAGTTACTATTGTAACCTCGGTTCTTTGGGAACGAGACATTGCGTCAGTAGCTGATGCTAAGGGAGGTCCTCCCCTCTTTCGATTTTCTGAAGCTTTTTTATAGAACAACACCAGTGTACTGGCCAATGCATGTCATGACGATGTATAGAGGCGTGGCCTTTGCTGCTATATAACGACCGTGTCTAAGGCATATTGTCAGATTATTTCAACTGAACAACAGAAGCGCTGATCTGAGCAGTGATACGGCAGCTTACGCAATGTCTCGTTCCCATTTCTCAGGGAACCAAGGTTACGATAGTAACTGAGACATTCCCTTTCGAGAACAGTCTTTAGACATTGCGTCAGTAGCTGACGCTATGGGAGATTGTATAGAACTGCGCCATGAGAACACCGAAGAGCAGCCCACTGGAGCTTACTTAACCCCATGCACCACAACGCTTAACAGTAGCACATAGGACAGTCCTAGCCCAGTCGGCGTAAGCCAACATGAAAAAGATTGGATGCCAGAGCCTCTAGGGCCCCAATCAGAAACTGGTTCTGACCCAGGGCAGAGTACATACAGACACAGCCAGCATATAGGTCTTATCGCTGCACTACACAGGGCAGCAGATAAGCACAATGCAACAAACTACTGAACGGTCAAGCCTAGCATAACGCAAGCTATAGCAAGCATTCAGCAAGGAATTCCAGTGCATGCCGTGGCCCCTCCGGTGATCACTCCAAATTGCAATACATGCTGCATGCTGCTGCAGGGCAATGTTCACTCTCTATTCACTTGCTGTTCTTAGCTGATAGCCAAGTTGCAACTGCAAACCCCTCCAACGTATTACATCATGCTTGACGGCATACATAAGTGACGTTGAATTGGGGCGTGCACGCGTCAGTGCGACTGCTGCGTCGCTTTTTCAAATGTGAATTGGGTAACTACATTGCATATAGATCCGTTTTTCCTCGATTATATTTGAAAATTAATACAAAAGTTAACTGCTTAAATGTAAACTTGAGATTTACACTGGGGCACAGAAGATTTACAATGGGGCACGTGCCCCAGTAAAAGAGGTCTAGCGACGCCCCTGATCATAGCATATGCCAGTTGTGCTCTCAGTGACATCGAAACATGCTACTAACAGACTGGAGTTAATATGGAACAACCCCAGATCAAAGCATCCAGCCAGAATCGAAAGGTGGGGTCTGAGACCTCAGCCGTACAATCTTACCATTCAGTACAAAAAAGGAACAGACAATCCGGCTGATTTTATGTCCAGACATCCTGTCCCTCTCGATGCAGAGCACAACATGAGAGCATCTAAAGTGGCTGAGGAATATGTAAACTTTATGGCTCTGCAAGCCACACCAAAAGCCATTACACTGGATGAGATTAAGACAGAAACGAGGAACGATTCTGTACTACAACAGGTCTGTGTACATGGCACAAAAGCAACACATGGCACAAAAGCACATGTGACATGACCGCATTGAAACATTACAAAAACATTAGCTCGGAGCTCACTGTGTCACCAGGTGATGACCTCATACTCAGAGGTTCTATAATAATAATAATAATACGCACAGCATTGCAGCAAAGAGTATGACAGCTCACCCATGAAAGCCATCAGGGTATCGCCAAAACCAAAAGTCTGCTAAGAGAGAAGGTATGTTTCCCCTATATCGACCTATACACTCTAGGCAAAGCTATTCGCACTGCACAAGTTCAAGCCATTCCATTGGAAGCAACAGCTTAATGTGTTCATTTGTGAGTACAGATCTACACATCACAGTACGTCAGGGACTTCACTTGCAGAGCTGATCTTTCAAAGAAAGATGCAAACAAAAATACCCTTACCCCTCCCAAGTATCATTGCTGCTGACACTGACATCCGCAAAAGAGACAAAATGGCAAAGGACAAAATGAAAGCTCTGCTCTTCGCACAAAGACATGCCACACACTCTGCCATTGAACCTGGAGACGTCAGCAGAAACACAACAAACTAACAACACCATACAATGTAAAGCCGCTTGCGGTCACTAAGGTCAAAGGCACCTTGGTAACCGCAGAAAGAAATGGACATTCTGTCACAAGGAATTGCTCTTTCTTTAAAAAACTTAAGCAGGGCACATCAGCTCCATTGTTGGACGTAGGATTTGAAAACGAGATAGAAAAAATTGTCACACATAACATTTCCCCGAGATATCTTACTAGATCCAATCGCAGACCTCCTGTCCGCCACTCTGATTATGTTTAGATCAGGGGCGTTGCTAGACATAAAGCTCTACTGGGGCACAGGCCCCCCATTTTTTTTTTTTTACTTTTTCTTGAAAGCCTGCGGTGTGCAAGATACAATTTCCTTTGCTTAACCCACTATTCCAACATTGCAACAAGTACTTTTTAAACATTTATTTAAAAATATTTAAGTATCATCTTCATATATACATATATACAACATAATTAACATGTTTAAAGGCATAAAATGTTTGGAAATAATGGCTGGAGAGAAAAAAATGTTATGCACATTTGCATTTTACATAACAATGATTAATAACTTCTTTTTTTATTTTTAAGAATATTTTCATTTTATGACTACTTAAAAATCTATCTTAGTTACTGCTAACTGATTATGTAATGACCTAGAGCTAGTGAACTAAATATTAATTTCATATCTGAAAATACAGAACAGTATAACACAGTTTTTGTATGTGAACAATGCAATTTTATAGACTATTGACAGAGGTTTTCCTGAAATTTTCCCTCTAATGTTTAAGCCCTGACAGGGTAGGATGTTATGTGTCTTTACTAGGGATGCACCGAATCCAGATTTTTTAGGTTCGGCCGAATCCCGAATCCACCGTTTAAGATTCGGCCGAATCCGAAACCGAATACCGAATCCTACTCGCATCCTTATTCCATTAACACAGTAAAACACATTAATGAATTATACAACGTCCACAGCATGTATTTTTCATTTTATTTAATTTTAACTGTACATAATGCCAGGATGACAAGTTGGAAAACTATTTTGACAATTACCATAAGCCTATGCATAATGAAAGCGATGCGTTGCGACACGCTCGTTTTTCCAATAAGCAAGCAGCTCCGCGCTGAAAACAATATTTAACTTTGAGTGAGAAGCTCCGCTCGTCAATGTCAGTTTTCATACGGCCGTCCAATTACAATGGAGGAGGGGCGGGACATTACCACAGCAACCAACCGGCTCACAGCTGAAGCATCACAGCTACCAAGCGCTCGGCTGAAAAACAGCTGGCATTTGGTGTCCTCAAGGCGTTTTCAGCCGTGTTTAAAAGTTTTGGTGTGTCCAGCCCCTAAAGCTCACCGAAAGAAAAAGCTCATCTCCACGTCAGCACCCGATGTGTGTAATCAACGGCCGCGTGACGTCGACCAGCGTAGCGCAAGCCTAGGATTCGGTTCGGTGGAAAAAAAATCTAGGATTCGGCCGAACCCGAACCCCGTCAAAAAGCCCAGTATTCGGCCGAATCCGAATCCTGGATTCGGTGCATCCCTAGTCCAATTACAATGGAGGAGGGGCGGGACATTACCCCAGCAACCAACCGGCTCACAGCTGAAGCATCACAGCTACCAAGCGCTCGGCTGAAAAACAGCTGGCATTTGGTGTCCTCAAGGCGTTTTCAGCCGTGTTTAAAAGTTTTGGTGTGTCCAGCCCCTAAAGCTCACCGAAAGAAAAAGCTCATCTCCACGTCAGCACCCGATGTGTGTAATCAACGGCCGCGTGACGTCGACCAGCGTAGCGCAAGCCTAGGATTCGGTTCGGTGGAAAAAAAATCTAGGATTCGGCCGAACCCGAACCCCGTCAAAAAGCCCAGTATTCGGCCGAATCCGAATCCGAATCCTGGATTCGGTGCATCCCTAGTCTTTACTCCCTTAAATTCATCATCTCTCATTTTTCCTTCCCTTTTCCTGCTTTGCACAAAACATTTCTGATGTCTATCACATGCGTCAATGAGATTTTCATTATTATTTAGAAACTTACTTTAGTCTCGCCATGTTTTCATAAACCAACTCAATCGCGTGTACTTTGTATGCGGCTGCGCACGGCAAAACAGTCGCGTGCACGCCTCAATTCATGTCCGCGTCCGCGCACCCATTCATGTCCGTGCGCGGACATGAATTGAGGCGTGCATGCGTCAGTGCGACTGTTGCGTCGCTTTTTCAAACGTGAATTGGGTAACTACATTGCATACATTGCATTGCGTTTTGCCGCGATTGTCTTTGTAAAGGAATAAACTAGTTAACTGCTAAAATTTAAACTTGAGATTTACACAGGGGCACAAAAGATTTACACTGGGGCACGTGCCCCAGTAAAAGGGGTCTAGCGACGCCCCTGGTTTAGATGTTCTGAGTAGTGAAAATGAACATCCTTTGACTGTTTAGAGTTCTTGTTCTAAAGAGAATGCAATACAGTGACTGTTTAAACACTTTGTTGTAGAGTGTTACTGATAACCCCATTTCAGCAGTAAGTTCCATATCATCCATAAGGTTTAAATGAAACAGTATTTTGCTGGTGTTACAGACTTACAGTGTTTTCAAGTTCTGCTATGTCTGGTATTCTGCAGGCCCTGTTGAAGGCCCGAAACCTGTTTTGAGTATTTGATTTTTGAAAAAAAATGTATATTGTTCGAATGTCTTCGCTGTACATGTTAATCAGGCAAATATACATTTTCTAATGTTCTGCTTCGGTGTGAAGCAAGGCCATGCCCACAGCTACATGTACGTAGATGTGAGAGCGCCCCTGCACCTTATGAAAGTAAATAAACATACTGTGTGTGTTTGTGTTCCATTGTGTGATGGCGTGTTTGTCATAAAACATCATACAAAGATACAACTTTACAAGTCGTGAACTAAAGTGGGCCGGTCTAAGGCATGAATCTCCATGGGTTGAAAATGAGTCCCACTCTGAGACCCGATCATGATTACTTTGTTACTCTTTCAAAGCAAGTGTGACGAAATAAAGATGTAAATTGCTAAGACTGTTCACAAAGAACACAACATGATTAATCACACACCTGTAAGAAAAATTGGGGCTGATTGACATTGGCTGCTTCCAAAAACTAAGGCGGCTAACTTGTTGCCTCTCTGCCTAATGAAGCTATGACTTTGGCAGAATGAAGGCAGCTCCGGGAAACACATTCAGACAGACTTCATAGGCAGCATAACAGAATTCTGTGTAAAAAATAAACAGAGAGCGCCTTTGTGATAACTAATCCCATATTTGAAAACTACAATACAAATTTTTCACAAGAAATGAAATCAAAAGGTGTCAAAATATAGCCTTGTTTTACACTAAATTTGTGCTCTGCATTTAATTTTATTTTTTAACTCGACCAGGCTCTACCAATCAAATTCCCTGCACACGCCCACACATAGAATTGTGGGACAAGATGATAAATGTATCTCAGGAGACAGGAAGTAAACCAAACATTGGATTCTGACATGCTTTGATGCCTTCATGCATTTGAATGCTGCCTCCGATTTTGGACTACAAAGAATTTCATCCTTGCATCACAACGCAAAGTTTCCCTGTAATTTCAGTGATTTTGGACATTAAGGGGAACATTTTTTTTCAGTATTTTAAGTTACAACCATAGACTTCATATACCCACCATCTCAGTTTTAAACTAATGGCTCTTTGGAATGACATTAAGTGGGACCTATGCTGTTATAGTATGTTGAATTGCATTTTTTTTTTCACAGTTTGTTGTTCATATTAAGCTGCAACTCATTTCACATTTACTTTTTCAAATGAAATAAAATTAATATAATAATTTCTGAACATAGCATTGCATTTGTTTTAAAAAAATTAGTTTTTGACTTTAAACAGTTGCACATTAAACTTAAACTTAGCTTATCCTTCCTTTTTTGTTGTTTTTTGGGGGCGTGTTAGATTCTGTGGATTGTTAGGTGGTCCTCAGAAAAAAATTGGAAGATAAAGTGGTCCTTGGGCTGAAAAAGTTTGAGAAACACTGTCATAGACCCACAAGGCAATACTACAAACACTACATTAGCAAAATTTATGACACATTCATCAGAATTTCAAGTAATATATAAAGGGCCACAGGTGATTATTTGCTTTGAAAAATGGGCCCTTACAATTGTTAAAGAGCTGAAAGATGTGGGAAAAAAATGAAGAAGAGAGAAAAGAAGACTTGAAATACAAGCAACACTAGTTGATCATGTGCTTGTGCATGGGATGACCATGAGGTGAAGCTGGCCAACGAGTTCAGTTGTGAAGCCGTTTCAGTAATTGATAAGTTTTTTTAAACAGTATAATACAGTACTTAGAAATAGAGTTCAAATTTGGAAGAGGACTTTAATTTTTACTATGTTGAGACATGCAAAGCAAAACATTAACCTTTTTGGCAACTTTGTTTGCATAGTCTAGTGATTTTACGAACACTTTACTGGTCTTCTTTGTACAGTACTCTGTCATATGCTGTAGACCCTTGTTCTAACAGTATATGTGATGTATTTTTTTCCCAGAACTGAGAGGTGACTAGACAATGCCATTTGACATACTGCCATTGCAAAAATGGTCACTGCTTATACAGTAATGCTGTCATGATCTCTGCCCCCATGCACCAGAGATCCCCATCTCCCAAATATTAGAAGTAAATCCATTACCCACATATCTTAGCGATTGTACTCTCACATGTTACCCATTTTACCTACTCTATAAAAGCCACATTTACCTTGTGCTCAATGCAAAGTATGGTTTTGCCCCGGCTGCATACTGAGTGTTTACTATTATCCCCAGGGCAGCATTAACACTGTAAGGGGCCCCTGGGCTTTACCCCTTGTGGGGCCTTCATCCATCAGAATTGCAGCCTACATTCACACAATCTTAATAATCACTAAGAGGATGTTTACACTTGGCATTAACATGCGTTTTCGTCGATCGGATCACAAGTGGACGACGTTAAAGCCAGGTGTAAACGGTGTTCAAAACGTTTTGAACGCGTCCACTTTCGACCACTTTCAACCACATTCAGAGGTAGTCGAAACCACTTTCGATCGGATCGCTTTGGAGCTGCGGAACGCAATGTGGTTGAATGCGTTCGAACAGCCACATGCGACCGCCTTCTCTCCGCCCATTTATCTAATCTGAGGTATTAAACACAAGTTTTACGTCTTTTTTTGACTTCTGGCGCGAACACACGTTGAACAGCGCTATTTTTAGCCTTTCATTGATAAAACTACTGCGGGGTGTTCACCGTAGTTTCGTTTTGAAAGCGTGAAAGTTGCGCGATCCTATTTCATCAATTGCGCTGAAAATTCAGAGAAAGCTCCAACAAATAAACGTACAAAACACTGTGCAGCATGTATACTTGCTAAACAAGCAGCGGGCTCCGACATAATATAAGTTTGTGTCCATATAAACTCATAATTACTCCCGCTCGCGTTTGAATGACAGCAGAGAGACTCGCCCACCGTCTCACAGACCACCCCCTCACAGTATTCAGGACAGATGCGGTCGAAAGTGGACAAAAGAGACGGATTTAAATACCAGGTGTAAACGCAATGTGTCTCTCTCGTCCACTTGTGATCCGATCGATGAAAACACATCTTAATACCAAGTGTAAACAGCCCCTCAGTGCAAGTTGTCAGCCATTGGAATAAATGCAACAACAAAATATTAAAATCATAAGTGATCAGAATGCTTACAATATACACAAATATCATCGCATAACAGTAACACATGCACATAGTCCTAGCTAGGGTGTCCCAAACAGTCCAAGATTCGATGCCTTGACAGGAGAAGCCTGATTCGACTACCAATCTCACAGTTGATTCGTCGCATGTGTTATAAAATGAGGATAATTTAATTTTGACTGTATAAGAGTGCACATTATCTGATTTCACATATAACAGCTTTCTCCTAATATATAAATATACAGCCTATTATGATAATGCTAAGTAAAAAATATGTGAAAAAGTAGCTTTCAATAAATATTTTTAAGTCTGTGAATAAATCCCATGACAGGGCTACATCATACAGAAACCATTGCAAAGTCTCTTTGTTTCTGCAATTAAAAAGGCAAAACTGGCAATTCTGGCTATACTTTGGTTATTTTAATAATTTCTTTGTTTTAATTTTATTATAGATTACTCAGTGTTATCTGATTAAACTATTTGTTGCTTGTGTTTTATTCCCCTGTGCATTAAGGCATTTTGAATGTTCTGCACCTTACTTGATTCTGACTTAATTTAGTTTTTATTTTTATTTATTACGAAGGTAAATTCTCATCTAATTTAAGTCTGTAAATTTGGATTGCTTTTCGTTGTGTCGATATTGTGCTGTTGCATGCTGTCAAATTCAATTTAGCCGAACGTGCTAGGTGCTCTGCGTGTTCATCAAACAAAACATAAAAAACCTGATTTTCAACAAGTATAAGCTTTGAATTGTATTTAAAATAGTGTGGTTATCTTGTCAAAAGTTGAGCTACAAAACAGGTAAGACCTTTTTTTACATTTCGGTGATGACATCAAAAATATCTGCACCGAATCTGACACAATTGAGTATCTTTGTGTGCTGTTCTGTTGTGGCTTTAAAATGTAATGAGGAATCTTTTTAGGAATGTTTATACACGTTGCCTTTCATATTAACTTAAACAAGATAAAAAAAGCATCATCAGTTTCGTCTTTAGTAACTTTAACAGAAAGTTGTCTGTGTATTGCCTTCAGAAAATTGATATTTTTATTGGATTTCAGACAGAAATTTTAATAAAGCTCACTAATGATTGCAGGCTAGCCTACAGTAAGTGAGAGATTTTCTTGCACAGGAACTGCATTCACACACAGACATTAAAAGCTAAGCGATTAAGCATAAATTTATAGGGACTATCAACTTCTTATAAAATGCGGTTGTTATTTTTTTCCGGCATCATGGGGCCCCTTCCAGCCCAGGGCCCTTGGATTAAGCCCAGGTAAGCCCATGCATTAATCCTAATGTTCCAATGTTATTGACCTTGCACCGTCTACTTTATTTTTTCCTGTGTTTGACCTGATCTAAGCCTGGTAATACTGACCTGTGTATATTTGGTGCCTGCCCTGACCTGTGCCTGTTTACAGTTTTTCTAGATTGCCTAAACACAAAAACTGGTTTCTGTAAGCACAAAAAAAATGAAACCTGTGTGTTATTTCCAAACACACACATTTCCCATATTGATAAACAATTCACTCATTTCTATACATGCTTTAATATTCAAAACTCATTCTGTGAAAACATAATCAAAAGTGGTCAAATAAATCATTAATTGCACTTTAAGTGTTATGGTAGTCAGTAGGGCTGTCCCCGACTAAGGATTTTCATATTCGAATCAGAATTTTCGAATCTTTCTATAGTCGACCGATAGTCGAATCATCTATGTGTGTGAGAATGGGTTGGGAGGGGCACAACACTAGGTGGTCAGTAGGAGGGTAAAACTGTTTTTATTTTATTTTACACACTGCACACAGCAACAGATTTTAATAAAGAGAACAAAACTGCCTTCCAACTGACAGACGAACTGATAATGGCTTTCTTATTTAGGTTTAAATAAAAGGTAATGTGGATAAACATTCTTAAAACGTTTTCTCATAACAATTTAAATCCGCAATCGAAATACAGAACATCACACAAATATATAAAATAACATTTTGATAAATAAACCAAAAAAATACCTGCCTAGGGAGGAAAAGAACACACTGACCCGCAGACAGGATTTACATTTCACATTTTGCGAAATTAAATTAAATCGGCGAAATTGCCTCTGCCAGCAGCATGCATTAAGTGCAGCAAAAAACAATGAAAAACATTAATTTACAGAATTAAATTAGAACAGAATTATATACACTTTTAATAATAAAAAAATAAATGAAAACGAAATAAAGTCAAAATCAAGTCACAGGGAGCATAATAAATATGTGCAAAATGCTTATGTGCAGGGAACATATATATAAAAAAAACATTAAATTAGGTAACCCTGAGTGATCAATAAATAAAATTAAAATAAGTAAATTATTAAAACAACGAAAGTTTAGCCAGAATTGTGAATTTTCTCTTTTTAACTGCCGAAACAATAATAAATGATAAACTGGCAGTTTTTTAGCTAAACATTTTTACAGCTAATTAAAATTAGAAACGGCTGAAATGTTTGAAAACACTTGTACCCTACCCGATCGAAAAAATCCAGTCTTTCACTCTGCTTGTGTGCGTTTGAGTCTTTTAATATTGTGTGCGAGGAAAACCAACTTGTTAACATTGGCCGGCAGCAGTGCGCTCCTGGTTTTACTGATAATAAATCCAGCCTTGGAGAAAATTCTTTCTGATGGCGTGGAAGTAGATGGGATGCTGTGGAACATCTTTGCGACCCTGGACAGCTTCGGGTATCTCTCCTCGTTCTTTTGCCACCACTCCAGTGGTCCGGTACTGCTTTTTGTAGTGTCATTTAAATAAGCCCTCATCTCACTGTCCCCTGGCTGCTGCTCCTCTTCATCACTGGACAACAGCATCGACAGCACTTGGTCTTTCTCTTTTTCTTGTCTTGAAGTGCCTGCAGTATCACGCTCCTCCACCAATTCACTATCATCACCTACCTCCTGTACAGGCCTGGCAGATAAACTCTCAGCAAGATTTTCCACCACAGTATACGCCTCATTCCTTTGCTCATCATCAGTGAAAAAAGAAAGCTTCTTAAAGCGTGGGTCAAGAATTGCAGCCTTGATATAAATACTGCTCTCCAAAAGACGGCCTTTAAGGTCCCATCGTCTGTCAATCTCCTCGGTCAGGATAATCTTGAGGGTCTTTGTAACAGTGCTATCATCTTCATGTACCACCAAGTGTCGTTTCTTAATGTTCATAAGCATTGGAACAGTGGCAGACAGAGATGTGTTCATATCTTGTGACAAAAGCTCTGTCAGTTTGATCATTGGCTTGAGAACATTGACTATGTCCTCTGCCATTCTCCACTGGGATGTTGTGAGCTCTAGATCACGGTCGGACCGTTTGCTGACACTTGAATCCGTCAGCACAGCTGAAACTGCACCCCTTTGTTCTAACAGGCGATCGAGCATAAGATAGACAGAATTCCATCGAGTGGCAACATCTTGCACAAGTTTATGCTCTGCAACATTCAGTTCTCTTTGTTTTTCTGCAAGTGCTGTGGTGGCCTTTGCGCTTTTTTTAAAGTGTGAAACAAGGCGCCTTGCAGCAGCAACAGTGCGACACACGGGATCTTTCTTTAATGCGCTGTTAATGCACAATTGCAGTGTATGCCCCGCACAACGGACTCCCTGGACATTTCCCCATGATGGATCTTGGGCCAGTTGATTGGTGCATGCAACCATATTTGTTGCATTGTCATGGACAACAGAAACGATCTTGGTACCTGGAATGTCCCAATCAGAAATTACTTCTTTCAGTGTTTGTGAAATATGTTCAGCTGTATGACTTTCCTCCATTTTTTTTGTTGCTAACACAAAATTTTCCAGTCGCCAATCTTCAGTAATAAAGTGGGCCGTAACTGTAAGATATGCCTCCATTTGCAGCGAGGTCCAAATATCTGTGGTGAGGCTGATTGCTTTGCAATTGTTTATTGACGCGTAAACCTCTGTGCGTATTGACGCGTATTTCGCATCCAGCGCATGCATAACCGTCTCTCTTTTGGGCACTGTGTATCCTGGCTCAAGTGTGCGCATTAATTCTTTGAAACCTTCACCTTCCACAACATTCACTGGCCTCATGTCGAGCGCAATAAACTCCGCAATTTTGTCCGTGATATCTCTTTTCCTTTTCTCCGACAATGGCGGTCTCAAATCTAGCTTTCTTTGAGTTAGTTTTGGCGCAGCTCCTGTACTAGATGAACTGCCGTCGTCAGTCTGATACTGTGGGTGGATCTAGAAAAAAGACGAACATATTTTGAGTCCCAGCATATGATATTGCTATTCGTAAATTAAAATCACCATTATATATGAAAGAGTGAACCAGCTTTATTGGTAAGAAACTTACCCGTTTTAAGTGGAAAGCCATGTTTGTTGTTGATGAGTGGTAGGACATGAGCTGTTGGCACAACTTGCATTTTACTTTTTTTGGATCATCTTTTACCATTTCAAAGTGCATCCACACTTTAGATTTTCTTATTCCAGACATTGTTAAGTAATCCCTGCCGCAAAGATGCTCCTTGTCGGTCACGGATCAGGGAAAGTGAAACTTAAATCAGTCACAGGGGCGGTTGGATTTATTCACAGACACGTTTAAGTAATTATTTAATGCTTCAAGTTCTTACTTTTCACGTTTTTTTTTTTTTACAAAATAATCATAATTAAAGGCTGTAAATAACTTAATATAACCTTATAAAACCAGTAGTTTTGTGTGAAATTAGACATTGAGCACCCCCATATTGATAAAATGGTATGATCCTCGTTTCATAACACCCGCGAAGATTCGACTGTGAGATCGGTGGTCGAATCAGGCTCCGCATATCGATGCATCGAATCCTCGACTATTCGGGGTCACCCCTAGTAGTCAGAGGGGATGGCACAGAGGTAAAAGCAACAGGTTGATTATTACAGTTTTCTGAATTGCTAAAACCCATTTGCAAAACCAAAGTTGCAAGTGTACAAAGCACTTTATTGATTGAATCACACAGTTTGCAGAACTTGAAACACTTCTCACGTGGTTGGACACAACAAGCAAATCGAAATCAGTCTTTGTGCAAAACTGTAAACACATTGGGCCCTATTTTAACGATCTGAAACGCAAGTGCGAAGCGCAACGCGCAAGTGAGTTTGTGGGCGGATCTTGGGCGCTGTTGCTATTTAGAAATAAGAGTTATTAGAAATAACTCTTGAGCCGGACGCAAATCAATAAGGGGTTGGTCTGAAGTAGGTTCATTATTCATAGGTGTGGTTTGGGCGTAACGTCAAATAAACCAATCAGAACGCTATCCAACATTCCCTTTAAACGCAAGTGCGCAAGTTCCATGGCGGGTTGCTATTATTATGACGGATTTACCAGGCGCGCGCCAGGAGCAGTTCACAGCCGAGGAGACCGACGTTCTTGTAAGAGCAGTCAAAGACAGAATAGAATAGAATAGAATAGAATAGAATAGAATAGAATAGAATAGAATAGAATCTTTATTGTCCCATAGGGATATTCTTTTTCACACATCATCACATACAGCAGCATCTGATGTTAAACATCTCTGACCTAGTCTCACACATATAACATATAACATGTAACATATAATGATATTATACTATAATACACACACCATACCATATCTCCCCCCTCCAGTTCCCCCGCTCTTCCTCACAGTGCAGCAAAAAGGTGAACAGTGCAGACAAACATTACCCAAAAAGATTAATGAATACTGATCACAGGGATTTTATTTAAAGCAATGATGGCTGATGGAACAAAACTTTTCTTAAAGTGCGCTTTTTTCCAGTCCAGGGTTCTGTATCTGCGGCCAGATGGGAGTAGAATAAAGAACCGGTTCAGGGGATGGTCAGGGCTACTTACTATGGTGCGGGCAAGACTTGTGATGGCTGTGTCATTTGCCTCAGTGAGGCTGGGAGTGGGAAGCTGTATTATCTTAGATGCTAGGTGTGAAATTTTATTGAGTTTGTTCTTGCTGGTAACACTTAGAATGGTGAAGAAACAAGGGGAGCAGTAAAGTAGAAGAGGTTGAATAATCCTTTTGTAGAGTAACAGAAGAAGATGAGGGGCAACGTACAGTGATCTTAATTTTCGTACGGCATACAGTCTCTGTTGTGCACGTTTCTGTGTGATTGTGACATGTTCAATGAAGTTAAGCTTATTGTCGAGGGTGAGACCATGTAAGGAACGCTCAGGAATACTGGGATCCATTTTGCGGTGTTTATTTAAAACAAACCAATCAAGCAAACAAATCAGAACGTGAGGCAGAAGAGTAGTCAGGTATACAGGCAGGCAGATCAAAACACAGATAGACAATCCAATCCAGGCAAACTAAGCAAAAGGGCAGATCCAAAAGGCAGATAAACAGATAAGCAGGCAAATGGTCACAACAATAGGCAGTCAGAAATCACAATCAGAAAATGCTTGGTATGCAGATAAACTGGCAATACTTCGCGCTAGCCCTAGGCTAGCTTGAGTCTTAAGTAGGGACAAACAGGAAACAGGAAGAGAAGCAGAGGCGGCGCCCCGTCAGTACTCCGGCGAGGGCTCCCTCTGGCGGCGTGGCGGTATGGATGTTACAGAATCCCCCCCTCTAGGAGCGCCTCCTGGCGCTCTACGAGGCCTTCCTCTAGGGCGTGGTGCAGGACGGTCAGGTCTGGCTCGATGGAAATCCTCGATGAGGTTGGGATCCAGAATGTCGTCCGAGGCTACCCAGGACCTTTCCTCAGGGCCATAGCCCTCCCAATCGACCAGATACTGGAGACGACCCCCACGCCGCCTCGAGTCCAACAACTCTCTCACGGCGTATGCCGGTTCCCCCGCAACGTCGAGAGGAGGAGGTGGCTCAGGAGGCTCGGCGTTGGGGTCGTACTCCGCATGGTAAGGTTTCAGCAGGGAAACATGGAAAGAGGGAGAAATACGATAATTAACAGGGAGTTCCAACTGGTATGTTACATCATTGATTTGTCTAATGATTCGGAAAGGTCCTACGTACCTCGGACTCAGTTTCTTAGATGGCAACTGGAGTTTCAGATCCCGAGTGGAGAGCCAGACCCTCTGACCAGGCTGATACAGGGGATGAGGACGTCTGTGACGGTTAGCGTGGAATTCCTGGTTGCGGATAGCCCTCTGGAGCTGAACATGAGCGCTTTCCCAGACTTCTCCACTTCTTCTCATCCAGTCGTCCACGGCCGGAACATCAGACGGCTCACCTGACCAAGGGAACATGGGGGGTTGATAGCCGAGTACGCACTGGAAGGGAGTGAGATTGGTGGAGGAGTGTCTCAATGAGTTCTGTGCATACTCGGCCCAAGGCAGGAATTCTGACCAGCGGTGTTGTTCTCGAGTACAATAGGACCTCAGGTAGCGTCCGATCTCTTGGTTTAATCTCTCCACTTGGCCATTAGACTGGGGATGATAGCCAGATGTTAAGCTTACATTTATGTCCAGATTTTTACAAAATGCTTTCCAAACCTGTGAGGTGAACTGGGTTCCACGGTCTGAGACGATGTCTTCGGGTATTCCATAGTTTCTGAATACGTGGTGAAACATAGCTTCGGCGGTTTCCATGGCAGTGGGTAAGCCTTTGAGGGGTATAAGTCTGCAGGATTTAGAAAATCTATCAATAATGACTAAAATAGCGGTATAATCATTAGAGTGGGGCAAATCAGTGATGAAATCTATACTGAGATGGGACCAGGGACGTTGAGGTATGGGCAGGGGTTTGAGAAGACCAGAGGGGAGTTCTTTAGGTGTCTTGGATTGGGCACACACACGACAGGATCTCACAAATTGGGCAACATCATGGTTCAAGGTAGGCCACCAGAAGGAGGTCTGGACTAAAGCTGTGGTGCGATTAATACCTGGGTGTCCAGAGCTGAGCGAGGTGTGCACCCATTGCATAATGCGGGGCCGTAGAGTCAAAGGTATGTAAGTCTTGTCAGGCGGGCATTCAGGTGGAACAGGATCATTCTGGTGTTCGTGGGTGATTTCTTGCATGATGTCCCATGCTATCGGAGCAATGATGTGTGAAGGTGGGATAATCGGTACTGGTGAGCGGTCAACAGGAGTGGGATCATGGTATCTTGACAGAGCATCAGCTTTTCCATTCTTGTGGCCAGGTCTGTAGGTAATGGAAAAGTTAAAACGGGTGAAAAACAGAGACCATCTTGCTTGACGTGCATTCAATCTGTGAGCTCCCTTCATATACTCAAGGTTCTTATGGTCAGTCAGAATGAGAATATGATGTTTAGCGCCCTCTAGCCAATGTCTCCATTCCTCTAGAGCTGCCTTTATAGCGAGGAGTTCTTTGTTGCCCACATCGTAGTTCTTCTCTGCCTGGGTGAGTTTCCTAGAAAAGTAGGCACAAGGGTATACCTTATTCTCTGGACCGTGACGTTGTGATAGTACGGCTCCTATTCCAGTATCTGATGCGTCCACTTCTACAATGAACTGTTTGTCAGGGTCAGGGTGTTTCAGGATAGGAGCAGTCGTGAAACAGGTTTTCAATTTTAGCAAAGCATGCTCAGCTTGTGAGTTCCAGAGAAGTTTCTTGGGTTTACCTTTCAGCAAGGAGGTCAAGGGAGCCGCTACCGTGCTGTAGTTACGGATAAATCGACGGTAGAAGTTGGCGAATCCCAGAAAGCGCTGTAAATCCTTGATGGTGCGCGGTTGAGGCCATTCTGTGACTGCGGTGACCTTGGCTGTGTCCATCTCAACACCTTGTGAACTAATATTGTAGCCCAGGAAGTTTGTTCTGGAGACATGAAATTCACATTTCTCTGCTTTGACATATAATTTGTTCTGAAGGAGGCGGGACAAGACTTCTTTGACATGACAGATATGGTCCTCCATATTATTGGAATAAATCAAAATATCATCAATGTAAGCGATAACATACTGGCTTAACAGATCTCGGAATACCTCATTGATAAATGATTGGAAGACGGCGGGAGAGTTAGAGAGACCATATGGCATCACCAAATATTCATAGTGCCCTCTAGTGGTGTGGAATGCAGTTTTCCATTCATCTCCTTCACGGATACGAACCAGGTTGTAAGCGCTGCGCAGGTCCAATTTGGTGTAAACTTTGGCCTCTCTGAGTTGTTCTAGAGCAGATGGTACAAGTGGTAAAGGATATGGAAATTTGACAGTGATATTATTCAAACCTCTATAGTCAATGCACGGTCGAAGACCACCATCCTTCTTTTCTACGAAAAAGAAGCCAGCTGCTGCAGGAGATGTAGAAGTTCGAATGAAGCCGTTACGTAGTGCTTCAGATATGTAATCCTCCATGGCTAGGGTTTCAGGTTGAGACAGGGGATAAACTTTACATTTAGGAGGCATAGCGTTAGGTAATAGCTCAATAGCACAGTCCCAGGGTCTGTGCGGAGGTAATTCAGTAGCTTTGCTTTTGCTAAATACTGTAGTATATTCAGAATAAACATCAGGGATTAAAACTTCCTTACTGGTGGGGCTCTCCACATGAGTAGACAGACAAGGTTTGCACTTCAGAGGAGTGATACAGGTTTCCATACATCGAGATGACCATTGTTGAATCTCTCCTGTTCTCCAGTTGATCTTCGGGTTGTGTGCTACCAACCATGGGTGCCCTAAGATGATGTCATAGCGAGGTGAAGAGATTACATACAAAGTGACAGTTTCATAGTGAAGAGAGCCGACTTGAAGAATGATGGGAATCGTCTGGTGAGTAATACCATGGCCTATGGGTACATTGTTGACTGCTGAAATGCTTAATGGAGGTTGACAGGGAATGATAGGGATGAGAAATTTACTGACCACATCTTCATTGATGAAGTTAAGGGCAGAGCCTGAGTCAATTAATGCTGTAAATGACATGGTTTCATTATTGTGGAAAATGGTTACTGGTTGAGAACACATATCATAGCAAGAAGGGAGATTAAAAAACTGATTTACCGTGCTAGTGTTGCGGGGTTTCTTAGCTGGACAGTTATCAATGCGATGTCCAGGCTTTCCGCAGTAGAAGCATAGATTCTTCTCTCGACGTCGTTGTCTTTCTGCCATAGTCAAAGGCGCGAACCCCATCTGCATAGGTTCTACACCGTCATTAGTGGTAACCGCAGTATGAAACACTTTACTAGTGTCATGCATGGGCCTATCGGAAGCTCTCAGTTTCATGCGTGCAGGAACATTTCTCATCAAGTTATCAATGTGGACAGCCAAAGTCACAAAATCAGAAAAAGAAAGGTTCTCACCTTTACAGGCCAACTCAGCTTGAAGATCAACATCCAAACTGTTCTGAAACACATCCTTTAATGATCGATCATTCCACCCGCTCTGTGCAGCAAGTGTGCGAAATTCAATGGCATACTCTGCAACCGGACGATGGTTCTGGGTCATATTTATGATCTGTAATGAAGCACTTCTTCCACCCGCTGGGTATTCAAATACTTCTTTAATTTGCTGTACAAAATAGGAGTAAGATGTGCGGATACGGGGATCGTTGTCCCAAACAGCGGATGCCCACTCGACCGCTTTACCAGTCAACAATGAGAAAACTTTATAACACATGGCACTATCAGATAGTTTGTCACTCACATGATCTTGAAAATATATATCCAGCTGGCGGAGGAAACCTCTCACGTGTTCCGCTGTACCATCAAACTTATCTGGTTCCGAAACGCTCACTCGTTTCACAGAGGTGGATGGTAACGCTTGAATATAGCCAGTGAGGTGTTCGTTGATAGCTTGAAGCCGTGTGAGTTGTTCCTGGTAGCCTTGCAAAAGCGTGCTTTGTTGTTCGTAAGCAGCCATAAGATTGGTTACGTCCGCTGGATCGATGGGTGGCGAAGTATTCTTTAAGGAACGCTCAGGAATACTGGGATCCATTTTGCGGTGTTTATTTAAAACAAACCAATCAAGCAAACAAATCAGAACGTGAGGCAGAAGAGTAGTCAGGTATACAGGCAGGCAGATCAAAACACAGATAGACAATCGAATCCAGGCAAACTAAGCAAAAGGGCAGATCCAAAAGGCAGATAAACAGATAAGCAGGCAAATGGTCACAACAATAGGCAGTCAGAAATCACAATCAGAAAACGCTTGGTATGCAGATAAACTGGCAATACTTCGCGCTAGCCCTAGGCTAGCTTGAGTCTTAAGTAGGGACAAACAGGAAACAGGAAGAGAAGCAGAGGCGGCGCCCCGTCAGTACTCCGGCGAGGGCTCCCTCTGGCGGCGTGGCGGTATGGATGTTACAGACCGAGATATTTGAAGGTGCTGACCTGTTCAACTTGTTTGCCATAGATGGTGATGTGGTTAAGTCCAGGGGGTGTTTTTGATGCATAAATGACCAGTTCTTTTGTCTTATCAGTGTTGAGTTGAAGGTAGTTATCAGAGCACTGCAGTGCAAAATCTGTGATGGACTGGTGGTATGCTGTGATGGACCTATTATCTGTAAGTAGTCCCACTATAGCCGTGTCATCTGCATATTTGTAGTAAGTGGTATTGGGTATTGAGCTCAGGCAGTCATTTGTGTAAAGTGTGTACAGGAAGGGACTAAGTACGCAACCTTGGGGAGCTCCAGTGTTGGTGATGATGGTTGATGATGTTATTGTCCCTATTTTCACTGTCTGTGGCCTGTTACTGAGGAAATTATATATCCAATGGATGAGGATATATGCAAATTGATATGGGTCAAGTTGTGTGCAAATTGATATGGGTCAAGTTGTGTACTCACAGTAGGTAGAATGAGGTGTAATATGATTTTCTCCATGCATTTCATGACTATTGGGGTGAGTGCGACTGGACGGTAGTGATTGGATTCTGAAGGGTGTGGTTTCTTGGGTACCGGTATGATAGTTGATGTTTTCCAGAGGGTGGGTATTGTTGCTGTCCTGTAGGATTCCCAGAAAATGGAGTGGAAGATGTGGGAGAGCTCTGTTGCGCAGCACTTCAGCACCTTTGCCGGGATGCCGTCTGGCCCTGGTGCCTTGCCAACTTTGCACCTGGCCAGCTGCCGCTGCACATCCTCCTCTGTAAAGGGCAGGTGTTGAGGTTCAAGCGGGGGGAGGGTTCTAAGAAGT
This sequence comes from Paramisgurnus dabryanus, assembly GCF_030506205.2. Lineage (NCBI taxonomy): Eukaryota > Metazoa > Chordata > Actinopteri > Cypriniformes > Cobitidae > Paramisgurnus > Paramisgurnus dabryanus. The sequence continues at coordinate 34,800,682 of NC_133356.1, read as the reverse complement.
TCCTCAAAGATGTGGGTGTGGTCATGGGTATCGAACCGGTTGAAGAAACTGTTCAGGGTATTTGCATGATGAAGAGGGTCTGGACATGATTGGTGGTGGTAATTTTGTTCTTGGCCTGTGAGTTTTTTGATTCTCTGGAATGCTTGTTTTGTGTTCATGTTGCTAAACTCCTGCTCCAGTTTGTTTTTATATTGCATTTTGGCTTTGATAATATCATTCTTTATTTGTCTGTTGAGTATTTTGAGAGTAGCCCAGTCCTTTTTTCTTAATGCTGTCCGTTTTTCTTTAAGTGCATATTTTATTTTGGTGGTAATCCAGGGTTTGGAGTTGGGGTATCTTTTGACAGTTCTGGTGGGGATGGTGGTATGAATACAGAACTTAATGTAGTCAGTGATGGTGGATACCCTCGTGTCTAAGGTGCCCTGAAAAATACCCCAGTCTGTGCAGGCTAGAGAGCCCTGTAGTTGCTCAATAGCATCCTCCGACCAGAGGGTGGCGCTGTAGGTTGTTGGTTTGATCCGTTTCAGTTGCGGTTTGTATTGCGGGAGAAGGAAGATGACGTTGTGATCAGAGAAACCGAGTGGCGGGAAGGAACGTGCGGTAAAGGCACCGGCAACGTTGCCGTAGCACAAGTCCAGAATGTTCTCTTTCCTTGTTGGGACATCTACGAACTGGTGGAAGGATGGCAGAACATCCTGGAGCCTGCAGCCGTTAAAATCCCCTAGGATAAACACCGGAGCCTCCGGGTAGGCGGCTAGCATGGTGTTAGCGTTGTCGGCTACTAGCTCTGCTGCTACCCTGATGTCGGCACTCGGGCAGATGTAAACACAAGTGAAAACCACCGTCTGGAATTCTCTCGGGAGGTGAAAGGGACGCAAGCTCACGGTCATCATCTCCACATCTGGTGTGCAGATCTTGTTGTGGATCTTGATGTTATCACACCACCTGTTATTGACATAAATGCAGATCCCCACCGCCTCTCACTTTGCCTGACTGATGGGTCCTGTCGGCTCTTAAGATGGTGAAGTGATCAAGACTGACCTCGGACTCCGGGACCTCCTCATCCAGCCAGGTTTCGGTGAGCGCGATGATGAGAAGTTGTTTTTTATGGGGATGGGAGAAACCCGCCCAAATCAGCGTAGGCTAATCAGGCGTGAGAGGAAATGGCCACAGTCTCATCAGCTGGCATCCCCATCGTTGCGCCAAGCGCTACAATGATGTCAGGAGATGGGGGAATCCCAAGCTTGCCAGCATAAATCGGGCACGCCATGTAACGGGAGGTGGATCTGCCTCTACACAGCACCTGACGCCAGCAGAGGACATCGCTGCGTCCACCCTCACCGCTGAAAGGGTTTTGGGGGCTTTGAAATCGGACCCAAGAAACGCAAGCAAGCCAAAGTACTCTTACAAATCAAGTTCATATACATTAAGGTTTCTTATGAAAACATTTTAATTATTATTTACATAAAATAAACGTAATACAGCCACACAACAAACTTATGAAAATATTTTAATCGTTATTTGCATGAGAATTTTTTAACGCAGCCACACAATAAATAAAAACTATCACCACAATGCTCACCACTATGATTCCCCTTGTCTCGTGTATTAATATTTTTAAGTGTAACAATTTATGATTTGCATAAATAACTGTTGCATCTGTGTAGATTAGATAAGCAAAGTGTGTGCGCGTTGTACACGCTATACATTATGGTCAAGCATGCGCCCTTAAAATAGCATAATGAACAACGCGCAATGCGCCACTGACTTTAAACTTTTTTTTCTGGTCAGTGGCGCAATTGTTTTTTGAAACTGCAAAATAGCATCAGGGATGGTTTGCGCCGGAACACGCCTCTTTTTTTGCGCTGAACCACCCAGGGAAGGCAAGTTCATTCCCTAGTTTGCCGACGTGCGTCTGTGGAGGGAAAAACCAGCTGTGCGCCGGTGCAAAATACGAATGATACATGCGTCACTGACAAAGTTAATTGTGCTGGGTGCAAGATAGGGCCCATTGTCATTTATAAAGCACATGTAGCATTGTGGTGCACTTCAACTCATAATTTCTACCGGAGCAGCAGGAGTCTCTCACAAGTGTTACACTTGTAATTTATTTTCTGCGTTGTGTTTTTAGAAAATTGTATACTACGGTATAAGTTAACTGACTGCATAGCGATGAATCAAAGCAAACGTGCAAGGGCATTTAATGAGTTTGGCTGTGGATGCTTTGGAAGTTCTTCATAAAACTGTTGAGTAGAGATTAATTGATGATCAGAATTAAGACCATCTCCACAACAGTGAGCAATGTTTGTGTTGTTTTTGAGTCTCAAGTATTTTAAAGGGGACAGAGAATGAAAAACCAATTTTACCTTGTCTTTGTTGAATAATTGTAGTCTACCCGCATTCACAAACATACAAAAAGTGCTTGGCATGCTAAACATCTCAGTCTCATAGAAATTCCTCTTTTAGAAATGTCAGCCAGAAAACGGCCCAATCTGAAAAACTGATGCTTATGACATCACAGGCATCTCCCTGCCCCTCCACTTTAAAATAATTGGCTACATTTTTAGAGTGGCAGCAAAGTCAGCCAATCAGTAATGAGATTGCAAGTTAAGCCAGTAGGGGGAGCCAAATAGGTGCAAAACCACTTGTTTAAAATCCCCCACCCTAATAGAGCTATCTGAGAGAGGTTTTTAGGAAGCTTCTAAGGCATTACAGACCCAAACGAAAACATTTTTGTCTACATGTCACATCACAGAACAAAGATAAATACCCCGTTCAATCATTCTATGTCACCTTTAAGAGTTTGACTTCTTTCAATGCTTATTTTAATGTTATGTTAAATTGTTAGTAATTTCCTGCACTAGCAGTTTTTAAATGTTGTTGATTTATTTTAGCGTTGAAAGTGTTATAAATTGACAATAAAGTATTTTGATATTTTGAACCTTTACAGTTTTTTATTTCATTTTTCATATTGCACCTCCTTCATGTTTTGCGATGTTATAGATAAATGAACTGTTGAATATTTATGCTAAAAAAACTGATATTTACCGAACTGAAATTATGTTTAACTTTGGATCAGTCCATTTCTGACTAAATGATAAGGGTGTTTGGAATGGTCCATGTATTGGGAATATAGTTTCTACATTATTCATTAAATTAATATTATTCTTCACTCTTTCAGACCCCTCTATTTATGACTTTGTATGCAAAGAGGGATTGTGATGATGATTATTATTATTAGGGTTTGTTCAGTTTAGTCGTGTTGTAGTAATTATGTCAAAAACAGAAGTATAACAGTAAATAAAAATCGGTTCAGCATATTGGTTATCGCGCACATAAGCATCCAAATATTTGTTATCGGTATCGGTTTAAAAAAAAAAAATGGTATCGGTCGATCTCTAGTTTTGACAGAAACGTGTCATTTTGCAAACAATTATGCAAATTGAGTTTGGTGTTTGGATAACTGCGATTATATTTTGAAAAAAAGAACCCGGTTTTCAAAATTGCATGTAAACAATTAAAAAAAATATAACAACAACAAATCATGACTTTAGAAGTGCCCATGCCATAGTCCATGAATACATTTATATGGATGAGGTGGGCTTTAGTCTCAGTGAAACCAGAAGAATGCGAAGGAATCTCATTGAACAACGTGGCTGAAACATTACAATGTGTGCTGCAATTTCACAAAATGGTGTCCTGCACCATCACGCCACACTTGGCCCCTATAACACTGATAACATCATACAATTTCTGGAAACTATTCATGACATGCTTATTCAGAGTCTGCAGAAAAAAGACCAGGCAAGATTTCTCATCATCTGGAATACTGTCAGGTTTCATCATGCCTATCAGGTCCAAAACTGGTTTGCTATTCATCCCCATTTTTCTGTTGTCTCCCTGCCTCAATATTCACCATTTCTAAATCCTAATGAGGAGTTTTTCTCCACATGGCACTGGAAAGTTGAAAACGCCATACAAGAAGGTTCTTTCCACAATGTCTGGCAAGAGAGAATATAGCATGTGAAGTGGATGAAGTATTGTGGCCGGACCCAGCCTGGAGGAAAGATGGAGCCTTGATACACCCAACCATCCCCACATGCAAGCACACACGTTTGGTTTTACATTACATTTTGATGTATTTTTTATTTTCAAACTGTGTACACCAGGGTTCCCCAAATCTTACCCTGGAGGGCCGGAGCACTACAGAGTTTAGGTCCAACCCTAATCAAACTTACCCACCTGTGATTTTCTAGTGATCATGAAGACCTTGATTAGCTTGCTCAGGTGTGTTTGATCAGGGTTGGAGCTAAACTATGCAGTGCTCCGGCCCTCCAGGGTAAGATTTGGGAACCCTGGTGTACACTAATACTACATTTACAATCACAAAGAGCAACAAATAAAAACATAAATAAAAAGTTTGGTTTCAATTTTGCTTTTGTTTTTACTTTATATATTCAACAGCTCTCTCCCAATTACATTTAATCATGTACATGGGAGCTTTTAAAAGAAGAGCTTTAGGTTTTGAATAACAGTGTGTATATGACATATTCAAAAATATAACATTATGGTAAAGGTGTTTACAATGAAAGACAAATGTTTGCTTTTGAAATATGTGATATTTTGACTGTGGTGTTTCATTTTGAAAGAGATGTGAGGCATTTAGCTTTGTGTGTGCAATTCTTGAATTTGGGTGTTAAGTTTTGAAAAAATAAGGAAAAATTTGATAAAAACAGTTGAAAAAAACTGTAACTGGATTTCATGGAGAGGCCTCATGAGTACATCTTCATGGATGAAGCTGGCTTGAATCTCACCAAGAGGAGGAGCATTATTGGTCATCGTGCCATTGTAGAGTTTTCAGGGCAGCGTGGTGGCAACATGACCATATGTGCTGCCATCAGCAGCTATGGGGTTATTCACTGCCATGTGACTTCAGGGCCTTACAACACTGCTCATCATATAATGTGTCTGGACGCTCTACAGGAAGCACTACTGAGACACGAACAGAGAGGTGATGAGCGGGCAGAGCATACCATGTATGTGGTAATCTGGGACTATGTGAACTTTTACCTTGGTCCTAGAATTCATGAGTGGTTTGAAAATAACCCACGTTTTATTGAAGATTTTTTTCTGTATGTAGGTGGAAGGTCTATGACAGAAATCCTATGACAGAACATGCTAAAGGATTCTTTTTGTTTAGCAAGAGACAGGCTAGCCTGTGACGTTGAGGTCCTGTGGCCTGACCATGCCCAGAGGCATGATGCTGAGGCAGAATGATTACAAGACATTGCTTGCTGTCGATCTGTTGCATATTTTGTTTGTGAGTACATTTATATGTGTGCAGGATTGTGCAAGTACTTCATACAGTTTTTCTCAGTTGTTAAAAAAACTAAACACTATTGTTTAAACCAAATGCTCAGTTGCCTGAACCCAATGAATGAATCAATCAATCACTCTTTTGCCAAAACCATAAGCATTTTCATCTGTTTATGCACAACTTGCCAACACATTTTTTTGTGATGCACCCGTGCTGCAAAATGGTGAGCACAGTTGACAAAAGTCAAACAAAATTACAGTTTTTCTCGATTGCTAAGACACTTTTTTAAAAACTGCTCTCCTTTTCTCTAAACTACTAGACAAAAGTCAAACACAATTTAAGCACAAGTGTCACCACTTGAACACAACATCTCAAAATTGATTACACTTGTGGCTAATGATATGAGGGAGCATACACCATAAGCCAGTTTAGAGAGAACTGGTTTGTGAGACCCTACAATGGATAGAAATCTGAGAGGAAGAGTTTGTGTGAGAGGAGGTTGAGGTGGTCACAAAGAACAGTAATATCTGATGAAATCAGAGCTTCTGTGATTGAACATGTTCTTGTCCATAGTATGAGCATGGGGGAGGCTGGACAAAGGGTACAACCAAACATCAGTAGATTCACCATGTCCACCAGAATCCGAAGATTTAGAGAAGAGAACAGGGGTTTTTTGACATTATAGTACAGTTTGTAAATTTTGACCGCAATTATATACTGTACCACAGTATACAGTAAGTAAATATGTTTCAGTACATCACTGTACCAATGTACTGTAGTATTGTAACGGAGGGTTGGTCTAACTGTTTGTAGGACTAGTATTCCATGTTTTTTTTTGTAACTATTTGTAAAATTGAAATACTGCCACATGGGGGTGGGAGGACAGGTATGTTCTCTCCACACAAAGAGAGCCTAATTGTTGATATGGTCCGTGAGAACAATGCCATTAAACTGAGTGAAATTCAGCAGAAGATCATTGAGGACCATATACATTTTGAGGGTATCAACAGTGTCAGCCTCTCTACTGTTGATCGTGTCCTCAAGAGCAATGAAACCACTATACAGAGTGCCCTTTGATCGCAACTCAGACAGAGTCAAAGAGCAAAAATTCTAGCATGTATAGGTTGCCATATATCCAGACACATTCGATGTTGATTACTCTAAGTAACACGGTTCTCTGCATAAGACACAACAATCTGACATAAAGTCACATGTTTGCCTTTTCAAAACACTGCCATTCAAAATGAAACTACATGAGCTAATTGGCCAATATATGTGCCACCTACCCAAACACCTGAATGGTTAATTGTTAACACTTCAATCAGGATGTAAGCACTAGAAAAGACCACAGGTGAGCACCTTCTTTTTTACAAGAACAATGGAAGACGTTGCAGAGAGAGGAAGAGGAAGGGTGAGAGTGAGAGGGAGAGGGGGAGGAAGAGTGAGAGGTAGGGGTAGAGCTGGTAGAGGAGTTAATGGCCAAAGAAGACAACAACTTTCAAATGAAATCAGAGCAACCCTAGTAGATCATGTCATCAACCATGGGCTGACAATGCGAGAGGCTGGACAGAGAGTGCAGCCCAACTTGAGCCGTTTTACAGTCGCCTCTGTCATCCGGACATTTAGACTGGAGAACTGGTAAGTCACCAAAATTTCATGTAGTACATATGTAGTACACCCCATCTCATAGTGTATCAGTTATGTGACACCGATTTACTTCAATGGCTGATGTCATACACAAACTGTACAAGTTTCCTGAACAATGTACTCTACTGTGGAGGAACACTATTTGGGCTGCATTGTAAAAGTCCTGTATTTTTGTTTTTGTTTGTTTTTCTAAAGAATCGAGAGACGCAACCATGGTGGAGGAAGGGGACAAATGTTCACAGCAGTACAGGAAGCTGGCATTGTAAACTTGGTTTTGGAAAATAATGAAATCAGTTTACGAGAAATTCAAAGCCACATCATCCAAGACAACACCATATTCAACAACATTCAACAAGTCAGTCTGTCCACATTGGCTCGCATTCTCAAGTGAAATCAAATCAGAATGAAACAACTTTAATTCTGCCGTTTAAGAGAAACTCTCAAAGAAACAAAGAGCTCAGACGAGCATATGTGGATGTAAGTACAAAATTGAGTGCAGTACACTACACACGACATTGTTTCCCAGAGTACTGGTAACACCATATTCACAGCTTTTTGTTCTATGTTTCCAGAGAGTACTGGAAATGGATGCTAATGCAATCCCACACGAGTTCATCTTTATAGATGAGGCTGGGTTCAACCTAGCAAAGACTAGAAGAAGGGGGAGAAACATAATTGGGCACAGAGCCATTATAGATGTTCCTGGCCAACGTGGTGGGAACATCACAATGTGTGCTGCTATCTCCAATATGCATGGTGTCCTCCACCGTCATGCCCACCTTGGACCACACAACACAGCCCATATTCTCAGATTTCTGGACAGACTCCACAACATACCACCAGAGAATGATGCAGACCAAAGAAACCGGTACGTTGTAGTATGGGACAACGTGAGCTTTCATCGTGCAGCCTCAGTCCAAAACTGGTTTGCTGACCACCCAACATTTATTGTGCAATACCTCCCACCATACTCACCATTTCTGAACCCCATAGAAGAGTTATTTTCGGCATGGCGGTGGAAGGTATACGACTGGCAGCCTTTTGTGCGCATGCCTCTTTTGCAGGCTATGGAAGAGGCATGTGATGACATTGATGTGGATGCGATTCAGGGATGGATAAGGCACTCAAGGCGCGTCTTCCCTCGATGTCTGGCAAGGGAAGATATTGCCTGTGATGTGGACGAGGCATTGTGGCCAAACCCAGCTGTGCGGCAAGATGCTGCCTAACTATTTTTCTTGCCTCTTTTGTGTTTTTCTGAAATTTTCATTTTCAGTGCACAGATTTTTGTTCAGGCCAATGTAAATTTATCTGCTGTGCATATGTTGCACTGACTTGTTTGGTGAAAAATAAAAAAAATGTTTCAACAGCATGTGTGTGTGTCTGCAAATATTTCTGTGCATGTGAACATATTTTGATCTGATACATATTTTAGTTTCAGGGCAAAGCATACTAAAGAAGAGTGTGCTTTTCATTATGCCCAACAGTGTGTAGGTGCTTAGACAAAAATCTGGTAATATAAATGAAGTGTGTGCCATTTCGTGCCAAAGTTTGATTTGGATAATTTTATATGTAGTTTAGGTCGCAGTGCTTCATTTTGCAGGATATATGTGGTATTTTGCTGTTTGGGTGTGTGGTTTTGTAAATTGTGTTAAGTTTTTTGATAAAACCACACTAGTTTGCAAAATTGTGTGTTAGCAATTGGAAAAAACTGTAAGCAGCACTTGTATTTTGTAAAAAGTCAGCAATCCAACTTTAAATTTTGCCAATTGCATCGTCTCTGGTGTCCCTTTCTTCCTCAAACTCTTCATCTGTCCCTCAGACTGTTTCCAATCCACACAATTGGTAAAAATACCATTAGATAAAAGTGTGTAGAATTTTGAGTTGTTGTGATAACTCGATGATAACGGTGTTGTAGTTGTGTTCAACTTTTGCCTGCCTGTGTTTAGCATTTATAAAATAAGTGCATTGCAGTGTGAAATGTGTGTTTTAGTGAAAAGTTTGTGTTTAGTGTTTTGCAAATAGAGTGCATGATTTAACAAATGGGTTTAGGCCGCTATGAATTTGGTTCAGAGATTGGGGTTTAGTGTTTTAGCAATTCAGAAAAAACTGTAAATCGATTTGCACAGATAAATTAGTACTTCACCTCCCACGTGACATCATCAACTATGTTGTTAAACCAACATCGTTCAAACGACAAATGTGCGACAAAGTTACTATGCTTTCGGGAAACAGTCGTGACAAGGTAGTTTGTTTCTCCAATGATGCATCATACTATGGTCGTTCAGCAACGAGTTATGTCGTTGTTTGGGAAACGCACCCCTGTGTTGCCCTGCTGAAAAAAAAAGCATACCAGCATAGGGTTGGGAACCGATAACCGGTTCTTATTCAGAACCGGTTCCGTTTTTTAAAAGGAACCGGAACCGCACGTAATTCTTAAGTTTCGGTTCTAAAAGCGGTTCTGATGCGAGGCACGTGCAAAGCGCTTATGTCTCTTACCTCATGAATATTAATTACGTTGAGCCACTGTTTATAGTCACTCGCGCAACCAAATTAACGCAGCTTACAACAGAAAACACTTGGGCTGCTGAGGTAAGCTTTGTATACTTCGTGTTAAACATGTCTAAAAGTCAAAAGTGTGGATTCTAGGGCTGTTGACGGTACAGTGCGACCAGCGATGCCGTGCACTTCACAAACTATGAAAAATATAAAGGACAGTCTCACCCAGCGAGATGTCTTCAAGTTCGCGTGAAAGCAAACGGACATAAGACTCAAGAGTTAATGCGCTATAAACCGATATCAGTGATGACCCGCTGGCTTGGGGGCGGAACAATGAGGTAAGATATTCTTGGTCAAGGTTGCGAAAAATTATCAATCTGCACTACCAGTATAATAATAAACACGCACATAGCCGCGCCAATCCCGTGGTCGCTCCGGGGCTCGAGCATCGCCCACCGAAATGGCCATGCACATTATGCTCAATTGCTTCACATTTCGCATCTAAAACCATGTGGAAAACGTGATCGCGCCACTTTTCTCCAAAGCGCGTGGACGCTCCAAAGCGTCTGTCGTTGCTAAGTAACCTAAGCATTGCTTGGCGTTGTGACGAGCAGCCTCCGGCGAAAAGAAGTCAGCGCATATGTCACAAGCCAGGGGCTGGCTGCTAGTGGTTAAGCCACGCCCCTTCTCAATTTCCACCTCGAGGAGGTCCCCAAAACCAACCCAATGACCAACAACGAGGAACAGGTAAGTATAAAAAATATTCTTTATTTATTTAAATATTTAAAAGGTACTGGGAATTGGGGAAAGGGGAATTAAAAACTAATGTCCGGCTCTGCCCTCCAGGGGGGCCACGAGCAAGTGAGTGACAGGGGGTGGGGGTTGCGTCGGGGAACGGGCTCCCGCCTCTGGTTCCCTCTGCCCGTGGCGCGCTCCTCTTCCTTCCTGGAGGCAGAATAGATCAAAATCAGTGTTGGTATAGACTTTTTCTTGTCCGTGTACCTGTAGCTAGCTCGAGGCGGTTCACCGCCTATCTCACACAGCTCCTTGCTTGTCGACTCACTCTCCTTCCCTGTTCTCTCTTTCTCCACAGACTACAGCCGGGACACGAGGACACGGTGGATCGACCTCCAAGGGTTCTCTCACCTCTTCACCGACTGCAGCTTTCGGTAAGTACGGGTTTCCTTCCTTGCTCGTTCCTTTAACACTCACACTGGTTCTCTCTACTCCTCCACAGATGACTGCTGGGACACAAAGGCACTGTGAATCGGTTTCCAATTATTTCTCTCACCTCGTCGCTGACTACAGCTTCTGGTACGTTGGGCTTTCCTGAACAGCTTGATATCTCAGCGGTCACGCTGGCTCTCTCTCTCTCTCTCCACAGATGACTGCTGGGACACAAAGGCACAATGAATCGGTTTCCAATGGTTCTCTCACCTCTGCGCTGACTACAGCTTTGGGTAGGTATGGCTCTCTCCACAGTTCGATATCTCAGCGTTCACGCTGGCTCTCTCTCTCTCTCTCTCCACAGATGACTGCTGGGACACAAAGGCACAATGAATCGGTTTCCACTGGTTCTCTCACCTCGGCGCTGACTACAGCTTTGGGTAGGTATGGCTCTCTTCACAGTTCGATATCTCGGCGTTCACGCTGGCTCTCTCTCTCTCCACAGATGTCTGCTGACTACCGCTTCGAGGTAGGTATGGCTCTCTGCACAGCTCTCACAACACACTCCTCTTCCCTGTTGATCTGGCAGTTTTAACAGGTCATATATTATTTAACAGGGTGGCGGACTTACGATAGCTGGCTACGCGATGCGTCGACTGGACAGTGGTTTCCTATGTGACGCCGGGGGCCAAAACCCTCTCGGCGAGCTCGTTGGTCTACAGAGGGGCGAGAACGTCACGCCGGCACACCGGGTCGAGCGCTGCCCTTTCCTCGAGACCCGTTGGTCAATCGAAAACTGGACCGGGGCGCCCTTTCGTCGAGACCTCGGGGCGGCGGATCTCCCTCGCCTCAAGCTCCGTGATGATAAAAAGACACAGGTAAGGTAGCAATATTATAGGTAATACTCACACACCGTCAATAGCACAGTTCTTCACCGCCACTCCTAAACTCAAGTCCGCCGGGCGTTTGGCTGGGAAAATACTTCGAGATGCCACTCCGTGATTTTAAGACTGAAACACACTCACAGCATATTCATGTACAGGTCTTACTCTAGGACCGTTCTTCCTCTTCGTCGTCTCAGGAACGAGTGACTGGAGGCGGGGGTACGTCAGACAAGACAACAGCAATCTCACTGCAATACACAGCATTACACAGCACCACTTCAAGTGAAAATTTCTACATCCAAGACTCACCCACCACGCTCAGTGCACACAATAGACGCCCGTCTTCCTTTACTTCGCTCTGGACGAAAATATGGAGATGGTAACTCGGCCTAGTGTTTGTTTTCGTCACTGGAGCTGTTTCAGCACAAAGACCCTTCGGCTCACCCACCGCGCTGGTTCAGGGGTAGGGCCACCCACTCTCTTTCGGAAACACTCAAAGAGATATACAGGTCAAATACATGCACCACACTTCCATAAGGAGACTCCGTTACTCACAACTGCTGCACTTTCTTCGTCCCACGTCCCCCAAGGTTGATCTCACACTGCTAGGACTCCAGATGCATAGACAGGGTGGTTTGCAGCCACCAACACCACTTTTCCACAAACGTATACTCACAATGGTGCGTCTTTCCTTCCTTCGTTTCTTTCATCCAAGGTCAGTATTCGTTTAATTCTTCTACCTATAAGGTCTTAGGTATCTTCATCAATGTAAGTCTATAATCCAAACGAGAGAGAGAGCAAATACAACAATCCAAAATAGCGTACCCGGTGAGCCCAACACAGCGCTACGATACACACCAACAACAGGGATAATAAGCACACAAACTGTGGTTTAAACTGCCCTAAAATACTCTCCTGAGTGTTGCCATCGTCCAATCACCCGGCGCTCCTCTTAATGACTCTCAGCTGTATGTAATTTGGCTGCTTACAGCGTTCGCGACGCTACCGGATGTCCGGTGTTTCTCTTACCGGTCCGGGCGGAAACATCCGGGCGGAACCAAACTTTCCCAATCTTTGGTTCCGCCTAAAAGATCGTCACTCCTGTGACACATATGAACACGCATGTTTGTTAAGAAACGTATGTCTGATCCTCATTTACATTTTTATACTTTAAAATATATGTATGCATTATATATAAGCCTATACGCATTCACATACAAAAATTATTACTTGTACAGCAGCCTTTTCAGGATATATGACAAAACACTTGCTCCAGCATATAAATTTCAAATCATATGTTTGAGAACTACTGCTGCTATCATGTTCACTTCAACAGGTAGGATCTTACGAGGACTACAACAGGAATAAATGATAGGCCTAGTGACTGAAAAAGTGAAAATATTAATCATTTTACATTTAAAATATTTTATCAGTAATTAATAAACACAAATTGAATTGTTTAAGTATTGTGCACTATTTTTTATTATATGGAACCGGAATCAGAACCGGAATCGTTAGGCAGAACTGGAACCGGAATCGGAACCGGAAAATTTCTAACGATTCCCAACCCTATACCAGCAAGACCAGCATATGTTGTGTTTGGTCCTGGTTTGCTAGTAAACACCAGCTAAAACAGCATCAGCATTAACACCAGCTAAACCACTACCAAACCAGCATTAGCACCAGCTATACCAGCATCAAACCAGCATTAGCACCAACATCCCATGCTGGTCATACCAGTAAGACCAGCATATGTTGTGTTTTGGTGCTGGTATGCTTGTGACGACCAGCTAAACCAGCATAGACCCAGCATAATTCCCATGCTGGTCCATGCTGGTTTGATGCGTTAAATGAAAACTAATTGCATTTTTACAAATATGTGTATATGTTTCGACTGAAGTGTGTATGTTTTGACTGAAATGTGTCATTTTGCAAACAATTTAGGAATTATGCAAAGTATGGTGTTTGGATCATTGTAATTATGTTTTGAAAAAAGAACACAGTTTTCAAAATTGCGTGTAAATAATTGAAAAAACTGTAATAGAATATAAAACTCTGACCCAAAACATAATGTTACAGTAGCAATGTTACACCCAGAAATCTAGGTTTGCTATTGGCTGACAGAGATTAAGGGCAGCCATTTTAGGTTGAAATCATTGTAGTCCTCAGTTTGCAGCACTTAAAAATAAGTCTTACGCTTTACTGAAAGCTGCTTTCAGCTTCTTCATAAATGTCTCCTACTGTACTCTCAGACTGGTCCTACTTTTTAATAAGAATTAAGTGATAGCTTAAGACTATTCTTAAGAGCATTTCTGTGCATTACAGCATTCCTGTGTGTTTACCGGCTAGTGTTGGTGAAGCATTTGGCTGCGTTGTCCAGTATACTCTGTTTGGCATCATCTCTTCATCTCTATTCCGTGGATATTTCTGTCAGCTCTGTTTGTTGTTGTGGCGAACAGCCGCGTCATCCGGTATGTTATAATGATTAATAAACATACCGTTTGTATGTTTATTAATCATGTTATTATATTACCTGTTTGGGCTAGGACTGTGCGTGCTGCATTCTCTACTACATGTTCCTGCTGGATTTGTTCCCTTTTTCTATATTTTGGCTTCATATGTTTTCATTATTTTTGTTTTGGATTTTTGTTGTGAGTGATTTAGCGCAGCACAATTTCGGAGCTGTTGGTTAAAACCTGCTCCTTTTGTGGCTGTATTTACAGTTTTTTACGATTGTTTACACACTAAAATTAAAATTTCTACACAGTTTGGCAAAATTCTACTCCAATGAGCAAAACACCTCCACAGATTTGCACAACATTATTGCTTCACCCTTTTTTGCAAAACATTACACACAGTGATTTGTAAAACTCATTTTCACACCTTTTAAACACAGATAAGGATTGTGAGGTTACTTCCTTGTCATTACAAAGCCCTGGATTGCCAATTACCACACTAATGAATTAATTGGATAGTCACATCCACCAAGTGTGGAAGCACATATGTGCTCATTTGAAAACGCAGCACTCAGATGTGCTATAAAAGGCAGCTTTACAGTTTTTTACGATTGCTTACACACTAAAATTAAAATGTTCCCACAATTAGCAAAACCTAACACTCAAGGAGCAAAACACATGGCTAGATTTGCACAACTGTAAGCACATTGTCAGCTTCACACTATTTTCAAAACATTTCCACACAGTGATTTGCAAAACACTAAACACACTTGTATACATTAGACACAGAAGTATATCAGGATGTCACTTCCTTGCAATTCCAAAGCACTGATTGTAAAATGACCACACTTATGAGCCAATCTGTTAAACACAGCCATCAGGTGCACAAACACATTATTGCTAAATTGTAGACACACCAATCAGGTTTAAGCACTGTAAAAATGCAGCAGGTCCTGCATGAATTTATATATATTGATGAGACAGGGTTCAAAATCACAAAGGCAAGAAGGAGAGGCAGAAATATTGTCACAGGCCAGAGCGGACCACAGACTGTGTGCTCCTCCCAAAGTTCCACCTCGATGAGGTCCCAAAAGCACCCCAATGACCAAACAATGAGAGATAAGTATAATAAAAAAAGTAAACTTTATTTAATTTAATTAAAAGAATCAAGGGAGATGGGGAAGGGAATCTAAAATATCTCTTCTCGCCCTCACGGGGAACACTACGGGGCCAGGGACGTTGGAGGGGAGAAGTCTGTTCCGTGGGGCCAGGGGATAGCAGGGCAAGAGCCGGGCGGAGCTCCTTCGTCCTCGGCCCACCTCCTGCATGGAAAGGCCTCGCGTGGCGCTCCTCGTTACTCCTGGGGGCAAAGTAAACACAAGGTAAGTTCGGCGTTGGACGAAAATCCAAATGACTCCTCCTTTCTAGGGGCCTGGGTCGTATGGAGTGGATATGGCGGGGACTCGGGGCGAGGTACGTATCTCTTTCTCCACTGGTTTTTCCTAGGTCTCTGAGGCGTGTCGAAGGGATTTAACTTCAGTTCGCAAACCAGGTGAGTATTTTCTTCCTCTACATGTTACCTAGGTTTTCAGGATCGTACTGGGTAAGCTTAACTCTAGCTCGAGACCAGGTGAGTATCTTCCTCTTCACAGGCTCTCTAGGATTTCGAGTCGTTGTTAGGTAAGTTTAACTCTAGCTCAGGACCAGGTGCGTGTCTTCCTCTTTACAGGCTTTTTAGGGCTTCAAGTCGTTTTTGGGTAAGTTAGCTTTAGCTCGATATAACGTAAGTATCTTCCTCTTTACAGGCTTTCTGGGCTGTGAGTCGTTGCTGGGTAAGTTAATTTTAGCTCGAGATGACGTAAGTATCTTCCTCTTTACAGGCTTGCTAGGGCTGTGAGTCGTTGCTGGATAGGTTAGCTTTAGCTTGAGATGACGTAAGTATCTTCCTCTTTACAGGCTTGCTAGGGCTGTGAGTCGTTGCTGGATAAGTTAGCTTTAGCTCGAGACGACGTAAGTATCTTCCTCTCTACAGGCTTGCTAGGGCTGTGAGTCGTTGCTGGGTAAGTTAGCTTTAGCTCGAGATGACGTAGGTATCTTCCTCTTTACAGGCTTGCTAGGGCTGTGAGTCGTTGCTGGGTAAGTTAGCTTTAGGTCGATATAACGTAAATATCTCCCTCTTTACAGGCTTTGTAGGGCTGCGAGTCGTTGCTGGGTAAGTTAGCTTTAGCTCGAGATGACGTAAGTATCTTCCTCTCTACAGGCTTTCTAGGGCTGCGAGTCGTTGCTGGGTAAATTAGCTTTAGCTCGATATGACGTAAGTATCTTCCTCTTTACAGGCTTTCTAGGGCTATGAAGTAAGCGTGTCGTCAACTAGGCACAGGAATACAACGGAACTGAAACCATACGTCACCATCACCATCCGACGTAGCAGGGAGCAGGAGGGGTCTTCTCTGGCACTCGGCTGTGGCCGACGTAACAACGTTCCGTTGGATAGTATTTCAGATGGGCGATGACCACACGTCCTCTTCCCTAGGGCAGGCGAAGATCTAGACGAGAAGGCAGTGTTTATCATGCACTTGTCACACACAGCGTACATACAGGCGCCCAAATCCCCTATCTCCCTTAGCACTTCCTCTGCTGCTAGGCGATCAGGTATAGCTATGGTATTCCTCACAGTACCTCACTTGGTGGTTCCGTCAGACTCCTGCCAGACACAGTTACAGGGTGTAATTTGCTTGACTGGGCGTACACCGTCGTGGCGGCTCCTGATGGTCTCCACAGGGATCCAGTCCCTCCTGAGGTGAGTACAAACAACAAGGACACGGAACAACACTACAAAAGCTTTGTGTACTCACGTCAAAAAAGATCACTCCCACGTTGCACAGCACACACTCCAGTGAATAAGTTCAGGTCCGTACTCCTCTCCTGGCGGGACAATGCCTGGGTAAGGGAGTGAGATTTACTTCGCTACGTCGTGCGGTGTCTCAACCGGGTTCGAAACCCTCGCTGTCCAGCGTCGGCACAATGCACGTCTTTCGGCTCGCCCACCTATCACACACACCTGGTGGGGCTGCTCATAAACAGGTTACACTCTCCTTTAACAATGTAAGTGTTCAACATACAACAATGATTTACTGTTACTCATGGCTGGAAAGTCTCTAATCGATCTCTCTTTTCCTATTTCCTCCTTCTCCAGGGCATTCTCTAATGTAAACAACGTCTTCAATACGACTCGCCCAGACCTTCATGCAGACACAACAGTAACAGAGATGTCAATGCGTTTATTCAACTCCGGTGCTCACCCTTACTTGACTTTGGACTGTTCTCTCTCTCTCCACAGATCCCAGAACGTTCTAACAGTGTTGTACTCCAGCAGTCAGAAGACTCAACCCAGCAGATACTCACGGCGTCTGTCCAACGCAACCGAACACTGAGGAGTAACTTCTAGTTGCCCTCTTTTATATACCGTAAAACTTCAAATAATAGCCGAGTCCCAAATAGACGCCTGTCTCTTTTAGACGCCTGATGTGACGACAGGTTTGGGTAAATAAACGCCTGTCTCAAATAAAGGCAGGATCTGTTTTTAGTTTCGGGTTGTATTTAATCTTCTAAAACCCGTCAGATTGTCTGTTTAAGCCAGTTCTATGGTGCTGATAGCACACGCTAAAGTTTTGAGTACCGCTAGGTATCACGTGACAGACATAGTCGTTCCATTACTCATCACTATGACAACATAACAAGGTTCGTCGTCAGGATTGAAGTGACGATGACAGTAGCGAAGTGCCATTCGGGAGAGTCGGGACTTTTCCCCATGTGCCGGTAGTGTTTTGAGGCCGCTGATAATAGCCGGGCTTTCAGTCTTTAGTCATGCATGCACTCCCGCCACACATTTTATTTCTCACGCGGAAACACTGTTTATCATATTTAATATGCTGCAGCTCCAGGGGCGGACTGGCCATCTGGCAAACCAGGCAGTTTCCCGGTGGGCCGACGTACTTTTTGGGCCGATACATCTCATACTATCTTTGTCTTAGCAGCCCATTTAGCGTCCTTTTTTCCTCTAGACAGACTGGCCCACTCTCATTTAAGCAGCAGCCCATTGGTTATTTTTTTTGAATGACATTAAGCTGGCCCAATCACCGATTTGGTCTCTGTGCAAGCGAGCATGCATCGTTGGTCAGTTCACATGTCAAAATAGAGAGAGAGAGAGAGAGAGAGAGAGAGAGAGAGAGAGAGAGAGAGAGAGAAAACGCAAAGGAGGCGCAGAAAAACTGTGCGACAAAAAGAAGCAGGCTCTTCAGGCAGACACTGCAAAATGTGTTAAAAAACACAAATGTTTTCTGCGGCAGCAGGACCTTCAACTCGCGTCGCTGATGATGATGATGGTGGCGGTGGTGGCACTGGCAGCACCAGCACGCAAAGTGTCAGTGAGGAGAGACGAGGGAGAAGTGAGTGTAGTGCCTGCGGTACGCAGAACTGCTTTCAAAACACAAGTTTAGATAGATACCCCTTGACAAAACTGAGTCAAAAACACAACATTATGGTGATAAAGCTGCAATAAAATAATTGCACTCTTGTGACTATGAGAGTGTTTCTGATTCGTATATTTTTTGTTGATCTGTCTGTTTCAAAACGTATCATTTCTCTTCAAGCAAAATCAAACAATCCAGGAGATCTGCTTACAGAAAAATATATGTTTATTGTATATAACAACACACTTGACAGATAATGTTAAAAATCTCTATTACTGTAATCACACTAGTTTAGTTCAGTTAATGTAGTGAATACTTTCCTGTAAGTACTGGAAGTAATAATCAGTTTTCAATATTACTGTAAGCAGCACTTTTATTTTGTAATAAGTCATCAATCCAATGGCAAATTTTGCCAATTGCATGAAGCTTGTTTTAGGATTCATAAGTGTGGAATATACAGTTTTATTGCATTAATAAATAACACGTAAAGTGTTTGTTGTGTCAACTCTCACTCTTTTCTACATGTTATTAATTGGGTTTAGTGCTTTTATGAAATTGGAGTTGCTATTGCTATACATATTTAAAGGCGTGCAAAGATGGGTGGTATTTGTAATTATAGACTGCAAAAAAATTATTTTCAAGAAAAAAATTCTTAGTATTTTTGTCTTGTTTTCAGTAAAAAATATCTAAACATTCTTAAAATAAGATGCTTTTTCTTGATGAGCAAAATGACCCAAGAAAATAAGTATAGTTTTTAGACCAAAATTTTTAAATCTAATTGATTTTGTGCATAAAACAAGCAAAAAAAAAAAATCTGCCAATGGGGTAAGCTAATTTTTCTTGCATTTAGTGTTTAAGAAAAATGTTAAAGAAATTTTTGCTTACCCCATTGGCAGATTTTGCTTGTTTTATGCACAAAATCACTTAAATTTGATATTTTTGGTCTAAAAACTAGACTTATTTTCTTGGGTCATTTTGTTCATCAAGAAAAAGCATTTTAATTTTAGAATTTTTGGATATTTTTACTGAAAACAAGACAAAAATACTAAGAATTTTTTTTCTTGAAAATCATTTTTTGCAGTTTATGTAGTGTGGGCCGGTTTGGGCCAAAATGACAGGGCCGAATTTTTGTCCCAGTCCAGCCCTGTGCAGCGCCCAAAATGTATCTGGCTGCACTGCTCTCTCTATCAAGCCCATATCCCCTAGAGTTCTATTCAAGCGAGCCAATCCAAAAACATTAAAGCAAGAGGCTACACAATAGCCAATCAGAAAATTGCACTGTTGTATCTGGGTAAGATTTCACGCAACAACCAATAAAAACCAAACCTTGTTCAGTTTATTTATGCTGCCAATAATTTAAGTTATAAGTTATTCTTACACGAACTAATTTGTTAAACACATTCAAATTAGGGATGCTCATATCAGTGAATTTCCCCGACCGACAACCGTAGCTTCTAAACCGAACATTAACCGTTAACTTATAAGATTTTAATATGAAATTGTCATTGAGTAAAAATACAGTTGACGGTTGTCTGTGAACTAGTAAAAACAAAACATTTAACAGCAGCGACAGATCAACAACAGCACCAGGATTCATACATTATCAGATATTCACGCAACATTACCTTATTAAAAAGCACGCAATCGGTCCAGAGGATTAATATCCAAAAAGGGCAGATTGTCTCTTTTTCATCTACCACAGTGGTCATTTCTAAAGCAAGACGCTTTTCAGAAAGTTTTGCTTTTGCGTCGTCTTTCTCCGTTTGTGCAAAAAGAGAGATGTTTTTGGTCAGGGTCAGAGGCCATCAGCGAACGTCTGTCCGGATGTGCGCGAGACGGACCGCCTCGCGTGGACACACGCGTGTCTCCGTTCAGCCTCCAAACACGCATACAAATGATTTCTGATACAAATGATTACTTTATCAGACCGTCAGGGCAGCAATAATTTGTGTCATTTACAGGACATTCACAAATTACAGATAGAAAAGTGGCGAAATGTCTGTCGGCTCATGACAAAACGCACCATGTATTAACAAATATTTTTTATTTAAAAAATGTTAATTGGTCATAAATTCTTACCTTCGGTTAACGGTTAAACGGTCAATGTGAACATCCCTAATTCAAATTATAGATAAAACGTAATATGTGGTAACCTCCTGCTGTCATGCTGGAACAATTAAATTAAAAGCCTCTCTTATAGACGCCTGTCTCTTTTAGACGTCTGGTGTGAAGATAGGTTTGGGAAAATAAAAGCCCGGGCTAAAATTTGAAGTTTTACGGTACTCCTCCATAGCATGACTCGCCCAATCATCGCTGTGCCTTGTTTCGGCGATTGCGGGGATTCCCGGGAAACCCGTAAGTGTCGGTGTTTGTACAAACCGGTCCGGGCGGAACCTCTTTGCCCTCATTTTGGTTCCGCCCCGTCTGGTCACTCCGTGACAATATCATTGGCCACCGAGCTATAATCAATGTCCCAGGGCAACGTGGCGGTAACATCGCACTTCGCGCTGCCATTTCAGAGCATGGGGTTATCCTCCATCATGCCAAAATGGGCCCTTAGAGTACACGTATCATTCTCGCATTTTTGGACCGATTACACCACATTGTCACAGCAGGTATGGAATGCACCAGATACAATACACTGTCATCTGGGATAATGTGTCATTCCACCGCTCTGCTTTGGTCCAGAACTGGTTTCAACACCATCCACAGTTGACAGTACTATACCTTCCACCATACTCTCCGTTTCTAAACCCTATCGAAGAGTTTTTCTCTGCATGGCGGTGGAAGTTTTACAATCTTCAGGATCATGTACCCCTCATTCAGGCCATGGAGGACGCCTGTGACCAAGCTGACACCGTAGCTGTGCAAGGATGGATTCAACATTCAAGATGGTTCTTCCCGCGTTGTCTTGCTAATAAGGATATTGCTTGTGATGTTGATGGAATTCTCTGGCCAGATCCAGCTAGGCGAAGAGATAATGTATGTAAGCAGTGTGTAACGGGTTCAAAAAGATTGAAGTCTTATACAATGTGTGTGTTTCTTATGGTAACAAAATATTGTTTTTATAAAGTCGTGTATAGATCTGACAAAAGTGTTCCATTTTGCAAATGATCTGAAGTGTTGTGCTATTTTGGTGTAGGGTTGTGTTAATTGTGTGTAGTGTTTTGACAAACCGGGCCCTGTTTTCAAAATTGTGCTTAAGCAATCGTAAAAAAATTTAAAAATGGAGAGACTAGAAGAAGAAGAAAAAGAAGAAGAGAAAGAAATGTAATTGGACACAGGGAAATCACCAATGTGCCAGGGCAGTGAGGGGGTAACATCACCCTTGCGCTGCTATCACACAAAATGGGGTCCTCCACCACCATGCAAATATGTGATCCTATAATGTAATCTAGTACTTGCATTTCTTGACAGATTGCACAAGATTGTCACAGCATTAAACCAAGTGAACCAGATGCGGTACATTGTCATTTGGAACAAGGTCTCATTCCATCGGGCTGCTCTGGTCCATAATTGGGCCCTGTCTTATACCTTCCCCCATACTCCCACTTCCTGAATCCAATAAAAGAGTTTTTTTCAGCATGGCGGTGGAAGGTATATGACCTGTGGCCCTATGACCGTGTGCCCCTCATTCAGGCCATGCTTGGTAAGTTAATAGTATGCACTCTAAAAAACAAACGGTGCTATATAGCACCAAAACAGTTGCTTTGGATCGTAACGATAGAAGAACCATTTTTAGTGCCATATAGCACCGGTGAAGAACCAGTGAAGCACCAGTGAAGCACCTGTGTAGAACCATATAGTGCTATGTAGAACCATATGTGGTGCTATATGGCCCCTATATGGTTCTACACTGGTGCTTCACTGGTGCTTCACTGGTGCTTCACTGGTTCTTCACCGGTGCTATATGGCACTAAAATGGTTCTTCTATCGTTACGATCCAAAGCAATTGTTTTGGTGCTATATAGCACCGTTTGTTTTTTTAGAGTGTGCCTATTTGTGTACTTTCTCCCCATATCTCAAACTAATCATGAAGATTGTTGTGGGTTTGTCACAATCTTTTTTTTATCTAAATTATCCCTTACATAACAATATCTGCACAAAAATCTAGCACATGCTATTTCCTAAAAGTATTTATTTTACAAATGTGTTTTTTATTTATCACAGCAGTGTGAAACTGACTGCAAGAGTGTCTGATCATTGAGGACTGTGGTTAAATGAAAACTAACAAATATGTGTATATGTTTTGACTGAAGTGTGTATGTTTTGACTGAAACGTGTCATATTGCAAACAATCTAGGAATTTTGCAAATTGAGTGTAGTGTTTGGATAACTGTGATTTTATTTTGAAAAAAAAGAACCCGGTTTTCAAAATTGTGTGTAAACAATTGAAAAAAACGTCTCGGTTACGTATGTAACCCTCGTTCCCTGAAGGAAGGGAACGGAGACGTCACGTCGTGACCGACGAATTGGGAACCGCTTCGCGGGTGACCTATCTACTTCGAGAACTATAAGAAACGCCAATGAACTTGGCATGCAGGTATTTGCATAATGCCGGCGCCGCCCCGCCAGGTGCGTATATAAGCCGCAGGTGCACAATACCAAATTAGCTATATTATTGCTGAGAAGCCGAGCAACAGTGCCCGGCCTGAAAAACAGCAATGGATCAGCAAACTGTGGCGACGGGACGTGACGTCTCCGTTCCCTTCCTTCAGGGAACGAGGGTTACATACGTAACCGAGACGTTCCCTTTCAGTCGGTCACTACGACGTCACGTCGTGACCGACGAATTGGGAATCCCTACCAAAACGCCACTGCAGCTGAACCCTTCCAGTGTCTGTAAAAGCCCTCCGCCCTCCACATAGGGGGCGGAACCTAAGGCGAAATGCAGAAGGCCGGTCACTACCTGTTCCTTAACCCACGATAGTGAAGCAGCGAACTGGGGAAGCGTCTAAACTGAGCGGAGCTAGAACACTGCGGAAGCCATCCCCTAAGAAGGTTGAATGGATGACATAAAAATATGAAACAACCGATAGGTTGCTCATAAAAAGTCTCTGAACAAAACATAGTATGCAGAGAGATGCAGAGCAGGCTCTGCTAAGGAAAACGTGGAGGATTAGTACCCCACGGAGTATACACACAAATGAACCCCACGTAGGGGACAAATGTGGACGCCTAGCCTACACAGGTTTACAGAGAATACATCAGTGATAGGTTGACAGCGGATGCTCCGCAACACCAGCTATCAGGGCGGTGGAGGAGAGGCAAAAACAGTTTTTTAGACGTTTTTGCCCCGATGGCCTTCCATATTGGTGCAGATGTGCAGCACCAAAATAGAGGCTCCAAGCCGACACACGAGCCGACCCTCGGCATTCTTAACTAGTTAGTAGAAAGAACCCGAGTGGAAACCGGTTCGACACGAACACTATAGAATCTTGTGAACGTATTAGGTGTCGCCCAGCCTGCAGCTCTACAAATATCTGTTAGCGAGGAACCGCGAGCCAGTGCCCAAGATGATGCCACACTGCGTGTAGAGTGAGCACGTAAATTAAACGGACAAGGCACATTCTGCTTTTGATATGCAAGGGCTATAGTATCCACAATCCAATGGGACATCCTCTGCTTGGTGACAGCTTTTCCTTTCTGCTGACCACCGTAACAAACAAAGAGCTGATCTGAGGTCCTAAAGCTTTGCGTCCTGTCTATATACACACGTAGTGCACGAACAGGGCATAACAAAGCCATGGCTGGGTCTGCCTCCTCCAAAGGCAGCGCTTGGAGGTTCACCACTTGATCTCTGAAAGGAGTGGTGGGAACTTTGGGCACAAAGCCGGGCCGGGGTCTCAGTGTTACGCTGGATGCAGCCGGCCCGAACTGAAGGCACGATTCGTCGACCGAAAATGCATGAATATCCCCTATCCTCTTAACAGAAGCCAAAGCAAGGAGAGTTAATGTTTTCATAGTAAGAAATTTAACACTCACACTATGCAGAGGCTCAAATGGGGCTTCCTGGAGTGATTTCAGCACCAAGGACAGGTCCCAAGGAGGAATAGAGGGAGGACGCGAAGGATTCAGTCTTCGAGCGCCTCTGAGAAATCTAATGACCAGGTCGTGCTGACCCACTGTTCTACCGTTTACGGGTGAATGGTGAGCTGATATCGCAGCGATATCGACTTTAATTTGTTTATTTGTTTATTTGAAAAGGATCCCCATTAGCTGACGCCGAAACGACAGCTAGTCTTCCTGGGGTCCAAACAATACATACAACATCATTACAATCACAATTACTTCCAAATATATCATGATAATAAATATTTAAAAAAACAACATAACACACAATCAAACCTTACTCAACCAATCCAAAAAATATTATGATGATGAAGACAAATACACTCTTAGTCTTTTTTTAAAACCAGTTTTTCCCTTGATTTCACGAACACCAACAGGAAGATTATTCCATAACACAATTGACCTATAAAACACAGTTCTCTTCATAGAATCAGATTTAGGTAGGGGTAAAAAAATCTGTCTACTGTTAGCCCCTCGTGTATAATGTAAATGAATATCAGAAGTGTATGTTATTTTGTCATAAAAAAATTTAGGAGTCTGAGTATTAATGATTCTATGAAGGTATACCAACATATTAACAGATAGTCTCTGCTTGACCATCAGCCAATCAAGACGTTCATGCATCTCTACTACACTAGTTCTCAAAGAACACCTTAGAACAAGCCTTGCAGCCTTGTTTTGAGCCACTTGTAAATGTTTTAAATGACTGCTAGATCCAGCAGACCATACAACAGAACAATAATCCAAATGACACAAAACCAATGTACAAACAACACGTTTAAACAACTGTGAATTTAAAAACTGTGCACATTTACGCGTTACAGCCACAGCTCTACCCATTTTAGCAGCAACTTTATTGATGTGATCAGACCATGATAATGTAGAATCAAGCCAAAGACCAAGCAGCTTCACCTTTTTTACTTGCTGTACATTTTGACTATTTACTTGCAGATCAATTTTAGGATTCTCAGATAATCTATACTTAGAACCAAATATTATACTCACAGTTTTTGAAATATTTAGAACAAGTTTATTTGTTTTTATCCAATTATACAGTTTGCTAATCTCACAAGACAGAACCTGATTAAGCTCTGAACATGTAGAGGCTGCATAATAAAGAGTAGAATCATCAGCAAACATAGTCAATTTAGCCTTATTGAGTGTATACGGCATATCATTTATAAAAATTGAAAATAGCAAAGGTCCGAGGCAGCTACCTTGAGGAACACCACACTCCAGGGACTTGCTACAAGATAATGCTCCATTAAAATAAACTCTTTGTGATCTCTCCGACAAATAGCTCTTAAACCATTTGATTGTTGAGGAAGCAAAGCCATAACTAATAAGTTTGGAAATCAAAATTTCATGGTCGATCACATCAAAGGCAGCACTAAAGTCTAGTAGTAGTGTACCCACTAGCATTGATTTATCAATTGATGCTAGCCAACTATCCAACATTTGTGTCATAGCAGTACTGGTGGAATGACCACTCCTATATGCATGTTGAAACATTGTAGTCAAATCATTATTAGAAAAGTAATCTTGCACTTGCTCAAATACAATCTTTTCCAATAATTTACTTAGAGCAGGCAAAATGCTAATAGGCCTGCTATTTGGACCACAGAAAGTTGCTTTTGTGTCTTTGGTTAAAGGAATTATCTTACTCTCTTTCCAAAGTTTTGGACACTCACCACCAATCAGACATCTGTTAAAAATGTGACAGATTGGTTTAGAAATATGTCCAGCTGATAACTTCAACAGCCTACTATCCAAGTTGTCCAAACCAGCAGACCCACCCACCGTCAAAGATCTCAACAACATTTCCACCTGCACAACATTAACCTGCTGAAGTTCAAATGTACACAGTTTATCTTTCATAATACACCTTTCAATTAGCTCATTTGATTTGAAATCAACAGTATGTTTCATAGTCTCTCTAATGTTAGAAACCTTAGTAACAAAATAGTCATTAAAATAATTTGCGATCTGTATTGGCTTAGTCAAATATACTCCATTCAATTCAACAAAAGAAGAGCCAGTAGATTTTTTACCCATAATTTCATTAAAAACACTCCACATTCTCTTACTATCTGTACCACAATCTTCAATTCTCTGTTGAAAATATTTTTTCTTTTTCACTCTGTTCACCTTAGTCACCTGATTCCTTAAACTACAATATAATTTTCTGTCCTCAAGAGAGTTTGAAAGAACCGCAACCTTTTTAGCCTCATCCCTTTGAGCCATTAAGCTTCTTAACTCAGTATCCACCCAAGGAGCGCTTTTGGCTTTAACTGTAAATTTCTTTAATGGGGCATGATTATTAACTACTCTCATAAAACAATCCATAAATAAATTAAGGGATGCATCCACATCATTAGTATCACTTATCAAATTCCAATTAATATTATCCAATTCATTTAAAAAACTCTCCTCATTAAATCCCCTAAAAGATCTTTTCATAATGATTTTAGGACAGGCTCTAGGTAGCTTAGTTCTCCTAGAGACAGCAATACAGTTGTGATCACTAAAGCCAATTGTTACAGAAACAGGAGTTGAGCACATATCCGGATTATTAGTGTAAATATGATCAATACATTTTGATGTTACAGATTCTGTATTATTACTAGAAATTCTTGTTGGTTGATCCATTAATTGAGATAAACCACACGTGTCTGCCATAGTTTTAAGCTTATTCCTCAAAGGGCAATCATCAGACAGCCAATCTATATTTAAATCACCCATCCAGTATAGTTCTCTATTTTCCTCAGTCACTCTGTCTAACATATTACATAAACCATTTACATACTCTATCCTGGCACTAGGTGGCCTATAACAACAACCAAGAATAATCGGTTTTAAATATGGGAGTTGTACCTGTAACCATAATACTTCAACATCATCAACCATTAAGTCATGTCTCAGTTTAACAGGGAAATAATCACGTATATATATGGCAACACCGCCTCCAAACCTATTTCGATCATTTCTATAAATTGAAAACCCCTGTATCTCAACATCTGAATCATCTATGAAGTGATCAAGATGAGTTTCAGAAATCATGAGTATGTCTATTTTGTTAAATTGCACAAATAAAGACAAGTCTTGAATTTTGTTTCTTATACTACATATGTTAATATGTGCAAGTATTAAACCTTTAGGTAGTTTGTTTATACTGGTCATCATAATCAAAGTTAATTAAATCATAAATTATAATCTAATATCTTATACACGTAGTTATTTTATCATCATCAAGTTAGCTACATACATATAAGACCTACACACAACCACATATACACATAAACAAACATATATAAAATTGTACTTTAAAACTCATTAGGCCAATAACTGACTTAGTCCAGCCCTTGGGGTGATAATCAGTTTATCATACTTTAAACCCGGACTTTAATAGTGGATGGTGACAGCCTATTCTCCAAACGGCGCTGGAGATATAAAAGCACAACACTAATCGGGCATTCTCGGGGGTTTTCACTTTGGGAAGAACACCAGTCGACAAACAGGTTCCATTTAAGCGCGTAAGCCTGTCTCGTAGACGGCGCTCGCGCTGCAGCAATAGTGTTAGATACCTCTTGCGGTAAATCACTCAAATCCTCCGTGCCCCGTCCAGAGACCACACATGGAGGTTCCACAGGTCGGGGCGCGGGTGCCATAATGTGCCCTCTTGTTGAGAAAGAAGGTCCTTCCTCAGGGGAATCTTCCAAGGAGGGGCTGTCGCGAGGAGAGAGAGTTCTGGAAACCAACTCCTGGTTGTCCAATACGGTGCCACCAACAGCACGCTCTCCTCGTCCTCCCGGATTTTGCATAGGGTTTGCGCAATGAGGCTCACCGGAGGGAACGCGTATTTGCGCATGTTTCGCGGCCAGCTGTGTGCCAATGCATCCACGCCGAGCGAGTCGTCGGCTAGTGAATAGAACAGGCGACAATGGGTCGTCTCTGGGGAAGCAAACAGATCTATCTGCGCTTTGCCGAAACGTCTCCAAATCTGCTGAACCGCAATGGGGTGGAGTCGCCATTCGCCGGGACGCGCAGCCCGAGAGAGCGCATCCGCCTCTACATTGAGCGTGCCCGGGATGTAAATGGCACGAAGAGACCTCAAATTCTTCTGACTCCAAGTGAGGAGATGACGGGCGAGATGCGACAGGTGACGCGAGCGTAAACCGCCTTGACGATTGATGTACGCCACGGTCGCAGTGTTGTCTGTGCGAACTAATACATCTTTGCCCTGTAACTCGTTGCTGAAACGGACGAGCGCAAGATATACAGCCCACATTTCTCGGCAATTTATGTGCCAATGCAGCTGGGGTGCCGTCCAGACCCCCGAAGCCGCAAGCCCATCGTACGTGGCCCCCCACCCCGTGTCCGAAGCATCTGTGCATACTATTGCATGCCTGGAGACCTGTCTCAGAGGCACACCGGCTCGGAGAAACGCACGGTCTGACCACGGAGTGAAAGTGCGACGACACGCAGGTGTAATGATAACACGGTGAATGCCGCGCAGCCACGCTCTCCTCGGGACTCGATCGTGAAGCCAATGCTGAAGCGGTTGCATATGGAGCAGTCCGAGC
Source organism: Paramisgurnus dabryanus (assembly GCF_030506205.2). Classification (NCBI taxonomy): domain Eukaryota; kingdom Metazoa; phylum Chordata; class Actinopteri; order Cypriniformes; family Cobitidae; genus Paramisgurnus; species Paramisgurnus dabryanus. The sequence continues at coordinate 34,771,588 of NC_133356.1, read as the reverse complement.
GGAGTTACAGCTGCGGCTGCTGCCATATGCCCCAGGAGCTTCCAAGTCAGAATCGACTGTACACGCGCTTCTGTTAGACGAGCTGTCAAATCGATCGAGTCCAGTTCCATACCGAGAAAAGAGATTCTCTGCACGGGGCAAAGCTTGCTCTTTTCCCAGTTGACCCGAAGACCCAAACGAGCGAGGTGTTTCAAAGTTAAATCTCTGTGATCGCACAGCGTCTGACGTGTTTGAGCTATTATTAGCCAATCGTCCAGATACGCGAGAATGCGCACACCTCTCTCTCTCAGGGGTTTTAAAGCCCCCTCCACTACTTTGGTGAATACACGGGGCGACAGAGAGAGCCCGAATGGGAGGACTTTGTACTGGTATGCTCGCCCCTCGAACGCAAAGCGGAGAAACGGCCTGTGCCGGGGGAGAATCGATACATGAAAGTACGCGTCCTTCAGGTCGATAGATGCGAACCAATCGTTCGGACGAATGCATGGAAATATGCGTTTGGGCGTCAGCATCTTGAACGGCATTCTGTGAAGTGCACGGTTCAGCGAACGCAGGTCCAGGATCGGTCGCAAGCCGCCGCTTTTCTTGGGTACAATAAAGTAAGGGCTGTAAAACCCCGACCTCATCTCGGCTGGAGGGACCGGCTCGATCGCGTCCTTCGCCAGTAGGACAGCGATCTCCGCACGGAGGACGTGCGCATCGGCAGCTCTCACCGCAGTGAAACGAACGCCGGAGAATTTGGGGGGACGCCGGGCAAATTGGATCGCGTAGCCGAGACGAATCGTGCGTAAAAGCCAACGCGACGGGCTGGGAAGCTGTTTCCACGCCCCCAGACACCGTGCGAGGGGGACTAAAGGCACGATCGGTGTACCCGCGGCGGGCGCAACGGAGGTGATCGCCGGTGTGTGCGTAACGGCCGCACCGACAGCAGTGTTGTGTGTGATAACACTCACCTGAGTCCATTGCTGGGTGGTTGAGTAAGGGAGGCTCTGCTGAAGACACCTCTCGCCACTCGATGCACCCTCTGGCGAAGGAGGAGGGAGACGATGGGTTATGAGCCCGTAGCTGTCTCCTACCGCCTGAGAAGTTGGAGAGCGCGGAGGGGTTATGAGCCCGTGCGCCGCTCTCGTTCTCCTCTGATGAGTCGGAGAACGAGGGGGGGTTATGAGCCCGCTCGTATCTCCGGCGCTCATCTGAAGACCTAGAGATGGAAGTGGAATTCGCTCTTTTTGTGAATTTGTGGGTGCCGACTGAAAAGTCGGCGGAACAGAAAAATGAAACCTTCACCATCTCCCGAAGAGCGATCCCCTCCATCTCTAGGTCGCCCGTCTCAGGGCCGCTTAGATCTTCTTTTACCACCCTTTGAAGCGGGCTGAGCGGGCGGGGCGGGCTGCTGACGACCGGTTCCTCGCTTCTTAGAAGAGCCCCGGGGAGGAACGGAGGCGGCCGCCGCAGGACGCCCTCGGCGAGGAGCAGGCTGAGGCGCCGACGTGGATGGGGCAGGCGCAGGACGCTTCCGACGTGGCATGATCTGAGCGATGGCCTCAGTCTGCTTCTTGGCCGCGGAGAATTGCTGCGCAAACTCCTCGACCGTCTCGCCGAACAGGCCGGTCTGGGAAACCGGAGCATTCAGGAGCCGGGTTTTATCGGCGTCCTTCATGTCCGCCAGACACAGCCAGAGATGGCGTTCCTGGACTACCAGGGTAGACATCGCACGCCCGACGGCGCGTGCGGTGACCTTGGTCGCACGAAGCGCCAGATCCGTAGCCGCACGTAGTTCAGAGAACTCCGCCGAGTCGTGACCTCCCGCGTGCAGGTCCCTCAGAGCCTTAGCCTGGTGGACCTGCAGCAATGCCATGGCATGCAGGGCAGAGGCTGCCTCCCCACAAGCCTTGTAAGCAGCACCGGACAGCGCCGAAGACTGCTTACAGGCCCGTGAGGGGAGAGTAGGCTGGTCCCGCCAGGAGGAAGCGACACCGGCCGGACACAACTGCATCGCGACCGGCCGCTCCACTGACGGGATACCAGTGTACCCCTTGGCATCTCCACCCTCGAGAGAGGTGAGGGGTGAAGGCTGAAACGGTCGGTTCCGGGCGGAAAACGGGGTTTTCCACGACCGCGTCAGCTCTTCATGCACCTCGGGGAAGAAAGGCACCGGGGGCGAGGACTGAGAAGCCCTGGCACCGCCGAAGAACCAATCATCGAGGCGGGACGGTTCAGGTGGGGGAGGTTTAGTCCACTCCAAGCCGACCGCCTCCGCTGCCCGAGCGAGCATGGCTGCCATCTCGGGGTCGAACACAGAAGCCGCAACCTGGCCCGAAGGCGGGAGCGGATCCGGATCGACGTCCGAGGCTGACAACCCCCCTTCCGATGTTACGGTGGACATCGCGTCGGGTGGAGGCTCGACAGAGCGCGAGGACACCATAGAACACGGGCCGCTCGTCTCCATCGGGACCTCCGCTGGCAACGGATCAGGGCGCTGGGAGCTGCTGGACGAACCAGCAGACCGACCCAGCACCGTTATACGGAGGTCATCCTTCGCAAGTCTGGTAGCTGCGCTCTTAGCAGCACCAGACTTGGAAGGCGGGCGCCGTTCCCGGAGAAACGACACCCGTCTCCGCAAATCCGCCATAGTCATGCCCTCACAGATGGAGCATGAACTATCACGCAACGCTGCCTCTGCGTGCTGGAGCCCCAGACACGAAAGACAACGCTGGTGGCCATCCCGGGGGGCGATGAACACACCGCATCCAGAAACCGAACACGGACGGAAATCCATCTTTAAAAAGACGACCCCGACCGTGACACGAATGAGTGGCTGTCTTTAAAAAGACACAAAGCTCAAACGTGCTGCTCTTTTAGGGAAATCACTCTTTTGTGCAAGCTGGTGAAACACACAGGGAGAGGCAACGCACTCACTCGAACTCAAGTCCTAAATTAAGAGACAGAGAGAGAGAGAAAGGGTGGAGAGAAAAACACTGCGAGCCTCCGCTGAGGTGTCTTCGCCCAACCAACTTTGGCAAGCTGAGATCTTTTTTCTTCCCACAGAACAGGATCTACGAAGATCAGTTTTTCAGAATAGCTTCTCGTGAGCAGATGTCTGCCGGCTTCGAAGCAATAAAGCTAATTTGGTATTGTGCACCTGCGGCTTATATACGCACCTGGCGGGGCGGCGCCGGCATTATGCAAATACCTGCATGCCAAGTTCATTGGCGTTTCTTATAGTTCTCGAAGTAGATAGGTCACCCGCGAAGCGGTTCCCAATTCGTCGGTCACGACGTGACGTCGTAGTGACCGACTGAAAGGGAACTATAAAGATATTTTCCCATATGTCACATGGGGAAATAATAACGTGCTTGAGGGCTGTGCATATTCAGATGTATTCTTTTTTTTGTAAAGGTATTAGAGATAGTGTGTGTGTGTGTGTGTGTGTGTGTGTGTGTGTGCGGCCGTGCGTGCGTGCGCGTGTGTGTGCGTGTGTGTGCGTGTTTGTGCGCGCACCCAGCGTGATTTCTTCTTTTGCTCCCTTTCTTAAGCCCATCTTATGCCAGTAGGCTGCAGCCCTTTAATAATTGTGAAGTTTCATTGTTTATGGTGATTTACCAGCCTCAGCAATTGGCTGAGTGATGACCATTTTACCTTCACATTTGCTTTTAATTTAGTATGAATAAATGACAGTTCTATGTTGCTACCCACGTCTCTTGCTCATTTTATTCAGTAGAATGAACCTGGGTTACTTATAACACTTAAGTGAACTGTGATTCCCTAGGTGTAGTCTATTCTTACATTTTTGAGTGTTGGATATTACCTTCAAAAAGACCAGTTTGTCACATTTTGAAAGGAGTTTAAACTGAGATAAGGAGCAATGGTTGCAATATGTAGAGAATAATTGACGACGGGCTGTTGAGTTATTAGAAAACAATGCACACCCAAGGTGGTAAAGCAGCATGACACCGCGCATTAAAATTCAAAGGATCAAAGTCAATCCACTTAAACCATGGCTACCACAAACATGGCTCTGGTGGCTATATTAAGACATTTAACAGGTTAGGTCTGCGTTTTACAGAAAAATAATCAACACCCGTGGAACATTTCTTAACCAATCAGAGTTCCGGTGCATTCAACAAGGGGCCCCAGCGTTTATGTTCTTATGGGTGACATCATGCATTGCCGAACTGTCTGTGTCACATCACTGCCGTTGCTTGAGGCAGACATTGTACATTTTCAACTTTTCAAGCACCAACTCATGCATCGGCCATCAGATCACCTTATGCAAATAACATTGTGCAGAGCCAGCCAATTACATTGCAGCCACGTTGTGGCCACTGTGATTGGCTCTTGGGCATGCTTCAGACACGCCTTTCATCAAGCGTTAACGCTTACGCCCCGTGTGAATGTACTGTAACCCCGGATTTCCACCGACTGCGGAGCAGCTGCAGATCAGCTCCGCTGCGTTACGTCTCCGCACTCTGCCGTCCGCCAATACCCACCAGTTCCGTTTTTGTTGCAGAGCGGCTGCGTGCTGAAGTGACGAGGTCTCGCAAATTCATGTGATGATCGCGCAATACCCTCTGTCTCTGCCCATTATGCCGTTGAATTATGACGTTTTTACAAACCAGCCCAAATCACAACACGAGATCTCGCATAGACAGAGCAGTACATCAAATCCATCCAAAATTCAAAAAATAAGAAGGCTGCTAAAACATTTATATATGCTTTATCTTTAATGTATTTATTTGAAACTCCCCTGGCTCTGTTCCTGTCTATTATTTGTTGTTTCTGTATTAATGACTTTATTTGTGTGTGTTTGTAATGTTTGTATTGCAAAGATTTAATAAAAAAACACGAGTTCTCGAGAATTCAGGTATGATCACGCGATAAAGTCATGGCTCCGCCCTGCGGAGCTGTCCGGCATCCGTCAAAAATAGAAGCTCTGCGTATTTGTGCCAGAGGGCTGCGGATGGCCGGAGCTGTGACGGATTCGGTGCGCAGTCAGTGGAAATACACACATTGACTTGAATGGAAACCGATTGACTCCGCCGCCGTTCCGCAACGGATCCGCAGCCGTTCCGCAGTCGGTGGAAATCCGGGGTAAAGCATTCAACAGCCCCAGTGTATAAATACAGGTACTGTAACTGATATACACTCCACACTTTTTACAATTTTGATGTAAACTTTTCATTTCATCACCCACATGTAATCTGTCTCAGGACTCACAACAATATTTTTTTAATTGAAAAATAGAGAACCGTCATTTGATCTCCATAGAAGAGAGTAGTTGTTACTTTCCTTTTGTCATTTTATGATTGAGTTTAATTGCAGTTCCAAAATACCTTTATCTTTTTTATACCTTTGTCTATGCTAGTAATTAATTGGAATAAATAGTTTGTGTGTCATTTACTGCAACATGGTGGAATAAAAACAAGATTTTAATTGAATAACAGTTATTGAAGAAAAACACAGAAGTAACATTAAATAATTGAATGCATTAACAGATAACATTTACAGACACGCATCTGTATTTAAAATAAAACAGGAGATCAAGTGATTGACGTTTGGACTTCTCATTACATTTACAAGACGTTAACATTAGGCCTTGAGCAGAAGCTTTCATAAAGAGAATTTAAAAAGTGAGGAAGGAAAGCATGAAGATTTGTCATAACGTGCATCTTTGTATGTGTAGAAAAAAAGTAGGCTGTAATAATGTATAATATAATAATAATAATAATAATAATAAAATAGATCATTTATAATAATATAGTACACAAAATATAATATAAAATATAATCATGTAAATTTTACATATCAACATTATCATAAACATTATAATACTAGCCTAGTATTTGATTATAGTGCATTATTATTGCTTTTACCACGGGTCTGTTGAATGCTGTATTCTGATTGGCTGAGAAATGTTCCGTGGGTATGCAATCATTTCTGATAACCGCACACCTTACTTGTCAAATGTCTTAAAAATAGGCACCAGAGAAACATTTGTGGTAACCGTGGTATAAGAGGAATAATTGACTCCAGTCCGTTGAATCGCGTCGTGCCGCATTGCACCTTGGGTGTGCATTATTTTCTTATAATTCAATGGCCCGTCTTCAATTATTCCTTACGTACATTTTTGCGTACATTTAGAAGACATTTTGATATGAAAGTCTTTGTTGAATCACGATTTGTTCGTGAAAACATCCGTACGCACATCTCACGCACAAATTTGTGCTTACGCATGCTTAGTGAATGAGACCCATTGATTTTGATTCTCCCTGGTCTCCATAGAAATCAGTCAAAAGGGTGAATTGCAATCCAGTAAGAAGATAAAGAGGAAGATGCAGAGAGGAACATGTTGAACCATGCTTATCTAAATTAGGGGCTTAAGTCAGAGCTCAGACACACCTTTACACTTCGATTTCTGCAAAAACACAAATAGAAATAACAGAAGCTCTTCTACTACTCTAGTACCGGGTTGGACCCCCGTTTGCCTTCAGAACTGCCTTAATCCTTCATGGCATTGATTCAACAAGGTACTGGAAACATTCCTCAGATATTTTGGTCCATATTGACATGATAACATCACGCAGTTGCTGCAGATTTGTCAGCTGCACATCCAGGGCACAAAGCTCCCATTCAACCACATCCCAAAAATGCTCCATTGGGTTGAGATCTGGTGACTCTGGAGGCCCTTTTAGTACAGTGAACTCATTGTCATGTTCTAGGACCAGTCTGAGATGATTTGCGCTTTATGACATGGCACGTTATCCTGCTGGAAGTAGCCATATGAGGATGGGTACACTGTGGTCATAAAGGGATGAACATGGTCAGAAACAATACACAATGCTCAATTGGTACTAATGGGCCTAAAGTGTGCCAAGAAAATATCCCCCACACCATTACACCACCACCAGCAGCCTGAACCGTTGATACAAGGAAGGATGGATCCATTCTTTCATGTTGTTGATGCCAAATTCTGACTGTACCATCTGAATATCGCAGCAGAAATCAAGACTCATCAGACCAGGCAACATTTTTCCAACTTCTACTGTCCAATTTTGGTGAGCCTGTGCGAATTGTAGCCTCAGTTTCCTGTTCTTAGCTGTCAGGAGTGGCACCCGGTGTGGTCTTCTGCTGCTGTAGCCCATCCGCCTCAAGGTTCGGCCTGTTGTGTGTTCAGAGATGCTCTTCTGCATACCTCGGTTGTAACGAGTGGTTATTTGAGTTACTGTTGCCTTTCTATCAGCTCGAGGCAGTCTGGCCATTCTCCTCTGACCTCTGGCATCAACAAGGCATTTGCCCACACAGAACTGCCGCTCACTGGATATTTTCTCTTTTTCTGCGTGAAAATCCCAGTAGATCAGCAGTTTCTGAAATACTCAGACCAGCCCGTTTGGCACCAACAACCATGCCATGTTCAAAATCACTTAAATCACCTTTCTTTCCCATTCTGACGCTCAGTTTGAACTTCAGCAGATCGTCTTGACCATCTACATGCCTAAATGGATTGAGTTGCTGCCATGCGATTGGCTGATTAGAAATTTGCATTAACGTGCAGTTGGACAGGTGTACCTAATAAAGTGGCTGGTGAGTGTATAAATCAACACTAAGAAATTCTTGTGTTTTTCTACACTTAAATTGATGATTACTGTATGTCTGTCGCTGCTGTGGAAGGTGGAAATGTCACTGTCTGATGCCGGCTTGAATGTGTTGCTGCCTTTGGGGCAGGTTGCACAGCCTGTGGTCGACCCCTAGTTGACGGCTATGCACGCTCGCATGGCAGGCGGCTTGGAGTGTACTCAACCCACCCCAACCTGAACAATCCCACCTTAATGATTGGTTTGTGGAGGTGGCTTGCCCTGGTCCTATCGCGAGTGTTGCTATGCAACTGTGTCCAACCATCGCTGCCTCCTGGAGAGCTCTTCCCGGCTTGTGTGTCAGCTGGCAGCGCCACGATGGCGCATTATTTAAAGCCAAAATTCCTTTATTGTAAAAATTTGTTCTGCCTCCGAAGCCATTGAAATTCAAACGTAACAGAGCGTCTGCTGTCAGCCTTTCATCCGCTGAATTCTTAAAAACCTGTGTTAAGGGTCGGCGTCGATATGAGCGTCCCCTTCAGGATCTCATATGTGTAACATCTGTGGAGTAAAAACTAAGCCCAAGTTTTCCCTCAGCAGAGTTGCCTTTGTGGTCTCTGTATCGGTGTAGTCTCATCAGAAAGCCACCCCAGAGACCTCGATATGCAGATAAACCATTTGCGGTAATTCCATATTTTAATGCGCTGCCTAAGAAATCGAAGGGATGTGGGTCCGCAGGGTTACCAGCTACTGCCAAGATGGGTACGCTTTCCAGAGTTATTTAAGGTTACTCTAGTGGGTTAAGAAACAAGTAGTGACCGGCCATCTCAGCATAAGACCCTGTTCTGCCTACTCTAAAAGCAAGAGGCAGAAGGCTTACTGTGCCGTTACACCAGAGGCGGAAGAGGTGGCAAAAACGTGCTATTCACACATAGTTGGATGCTTGAACATTTTGAGTTTACTCACTTCATTCTAGTGTGAAAGACGCACATGAAATTCTAGTCTTTCAAGACATTCAAACATAATTCATGCGTCATGGGAGGGGTTATATAGCTCAAATGGAGTTAACTTACCAGATTGTTTGACCTCCTCACTCACTTTCTTCCAAACAAGATTCCTGTAAAAGTACGTCACAGGTTGGGGCGGACCACAGACTGTAACAAGCCACGCCTCTTCCTAGTTTCCACCTCGAGGAGGTCCCAAAGCCACCCCAATGACCAGACACACAAGGAATGGATTATAATTAAAATTAATCTTTATTAATTTACTTAAAACAAAGCGGGAAAAGGGGAAAGGGACAATTTAAAACAATGGTTCCTTCACGCCTCCAGGCGGGGCTTCCATGGGGACGGGGGGGGGGGGCAGACTCCTTGGGGTTTGCTCCCTTGAACCCGTGGCGCGCTCCTCTTCTCCTGGAGGCAAGATCACAAGAGAAAGTAATTATTGTACTGTTTACCAATACTAATACTGGCTTTTCCTTCCTCCTTCAGGTCCGTGCTGCGAGCAGAGGTGCGTGTTGCACTAGACTGAGACTTTTCCTTCCTTCTTCAGGTCCGAGCTGTAAGCAAAGGTAAGTGAGTACACAGGACTGAAACTTTACTTCCTTTTTCAGGTTCGTGCTGTAAGCAGAGGTAAGTGACTACACAAGACTGGGACTTTTCCTTTCACAGGTTCGTGCTGTAAGCAAAGGTAAGTGTCACACAAGACTGAAACTTTACTTCCTTTTCTCAGGTTCGTGCTGTAAGCAGAGGTAAGTGACTACACAAGACTGGGACTTTTCCTTTCCCAGGTTCGTGCTGTAAGCAAAGGTAAGTGACTGCACAAGACTGGGACTTTTCCTTTCACAGGTTCGTGCTGTAAGCAAAGGTAAGTGACTGCACAAGACTGGGACTTTTCCTTTCACAGGTTCGTGCTGTAAGCAGAGGTAAGCGACTACACAAGACTGGGATTTTTCCTTTCACAGGTTCGTGCTGTAAGCAAGGGTAAGTGACTACACAAGACTGGGACTTTTTTCTTTCACAGGTTCATGCTGTAAGCAAGGGTAAGTGACTGCACAAGACTGGGACTTTTCTTCCCAATTCCTCTCTACTCTGGGGCAGTGGGCTTAACAAGGTGAGGGTTTAACAATGTGCTTCGACTTACGGCCTCCAAAGGGCAGGGGAGGGGACGTCGAGTATGGAGGTGTAGAGCCGAACGCTTCCCTTGTTCTTCCTCCGCTCACAGTATCGGGGACGCGGAACAGGGGCGAACCTTTGAAGTGGCTCCACACAAGAATAGTTATTTCGTACTGACGTCAACCCCGACAACCCTTCGTCGCAAGCATTGATCATAAATTGGTCTACTCACTTCAATACCCAGATGCTTCACCACTGCCCATTCACTCGTCAAGGAAAGATTTCGTCGCTTCAACCTCAAGGGAATCCTAGTAGCAATTTCCTCCAACCCACACTTATAACACCTCCAACCATAACAGCAACTATTTTCCACTTACTCAACCCAGTGACTCGCTTTAGCGATGCTTCCTTCACCCAGTTTAGTCTAACTCCAATTCCTCTGTTTCCCAGTTCCGCCAGACCTCCGTGGCAACAGCAACACAGCACTACGACAACCAACACTAACACAACAAGACACACCGTTTGTATTTTCAGAGTGCCTTTTATACTCCTCCCTTTCTTCGCTTCAACCAGTCGCCAACCGCTGCGTTGATTTTTTGCACCTGTGTCTCATCTGGCTTGATTTGTTGCCGAAAAGACTACATGAAGTTCCGGGGTTTCTTGTAAGTCGTCCGGGCGGAACTATCTCCGGGCGGAACCAACCTTCTCAAATTTAGGTTCCGCCCACGGAAAAAGGTCACCCCGTGACATCGATGTCTTGTGTAGGGATGATGATTGTCCTCCATTGTTGTTTTGTTTTTCTCCATCCGCTCGCTTCTTGTAATCATGTCACTACTAGAGCAAGCTCCTGATTGGCAATTCCACTTACTGCGCGGCAGGATGCCTATTCGCATCTTTGCATTGACTTAACATGTAAATCAATCAAGATTGCCACCTCTTCCACATCTGGTGTAAATGCACCATTATGCAGAGCACTGAAGGGGCACTTTGGTAGGAATTCCCAATACGTCGGTTATCGACGCGCTCTACCATTGCTTTCTCAGCAAAAAGTGAAAAGAAAAAAACTCTAAAAAATAAAAAAACTCTAGACTAATAGATCATGTTTTGAAAAGTCTTATCAAAACATGTTTAGAATGAGTTTTGTGGACTTGTATCAGTGACTTAAACATTTAGCATTTTCAAGAAACACGCATACAATTTGTTTTCTCAAAAATACAAACATGTATATACCTGATGCTTATATAATATTGTAGCCCAGTTTGTGCTGAACACAGTGTTATGAGACTTTTGCCATTATTATGTTTTTAAGCAACTGAAAAAAAAACAAATGTCAGTGCTGGTCAAAACTTCCACAGGGCCCTTATTAGACCTCAAAGGGGTTAATAAAGAAGCACAGTATATCTTGGCTAAATATAGACTAGACACAGAAGCGCTAGATTATTTAAAACTTTATAATTTTTGTATGTATGTATGTATGCATTTAGATCTACTGCAGAGTTCAGCTACAACCCCAGTGTGTTTGACTTTATGTGCTATGCAGACTGATGGGCAAATGTCAAAGTATGTGAGAGAAATTTGAGTACAGACTGACAGGGCCGTAGTGGGGCCACTTTTCAACCCGGGAGTTTCAGGCCCAAGACCGGCACACTTTTTCCATGGTCGAATTCCAAATTTGCACTTTTGCCAAATTGGATAAAGAACAGTTCAGCTCTTACTTTTGTGTAGTTTTTATTAATACCATGGTTCAACAAATAATGTAAATGTTTAATATTATTTAAATAATAATATACTTATTCACTACAAAAAATAATTAATAATTAAAATAAAATAATAATAAAAAGTAATTTTACTGCATACACAGATCAAGCTTGAGTTTTGTTATCAATATTAAATTGCATAATATAGTCTATTAATCCCCATGTATTGGGTGATACACAAAGGCTAATATTTTGATTAAATTTTATATTTTGCTTGTGAATAGGTAGACAATGGTATTAGCCGAATAATTAAGTTGCTAATGCTAATCATTACTAGGCATATTTCTCTTTACTTGTTGCCACTTGTATTTGTCCTCTTGAAAATAAATCGTTAAAGCCCCACTGTGTAGGATCTACTCCCATCTAGAGGTAAAGCTCTATATGACAACCAACTGATTATTAGTTTCTAGCCCCCCCCCCATTCGGAACGCGTTTTAACTAGTACGGTGGCCCTGTCATGCCAAGGTTAACATGGCTTCCAGTAGCTAAAGCAAAAGCAATGAAAAAAAATGAACAATTTGCATTGTCCTTTGCCTGTGATCCGTCAAAGCACACAGATTTATGTTAAACATGTAAAAAGTCTGATTGTCATGATATGTCCACTTAAAATCACATAAGTTACAAAAAGCAATCATAAACGTAGCTTAGACACTCCTTTTTCATCCACGCGAGGAAAAATATCACAGGGGCTGTTAAACTTGGTATTAAGATGTGTTTTCATCGATCAGATCACAAGTGGACGAGAGAGAGACATTACGTTTACACTTGGTGTTTAAATCGGTCTCTTTTTGTCCATTTTCGACCGCTTCTCTTCAGATTACTGAGGAGATGGTCTGTGGACCAGTTCCTCTCCTGTCATTTACTCATGAGCTAGAGTAATGACGGGTTTAAATGGACGCGAACTAATATGTCAGAGTCCAATGCTTATGTTTAAGTAAACGTTACATGTCCGTGTATATGTAAGAGCTTTCTCTGATATTGGTAATAAGATCGCTCAACTTTCACACGCTTGTAAAATGAAACGAAAGACGCGCAGATCAGACGCTTTTATCAATGAAAGGCTAAAAATAGCGCTGTACACCGTGTGTTTGTGTTAGAGTTCAGAAAAGATGAAAAACATTTATCTCAGTACCTCAGATTACATAAATGGGCGGAGAGACGGCGTGTGGCTGTTCCAAGACATTAAACCACATGAACGTTTACACTAACAAGTGTTACGCATACCCATGCTATAGTTAGCCAAGGAACTATAAAACTTCAAGTTTACAACATAAACTGTATAGATGTAAACGAATATGCTGAATTACCTGTGGTGAAGATAGAAAGTAACTTGAGTCCAATGAGCCCCATCTTGGAAAACTAACTCCAATATTGACTTTGGTCTTGATGTTTTTCCTGTCACGTTGTCGTTTAAAATCCCTGTTTCGCTTCCTTGGCGACTTGTTTTAATGTCCTCGAGAATAGTTCTTCAACAGGCTTTCAAAGCTTTAGATCGCAGGTTTATCACGGCGTGCGGCCGAAGGATTCAGTCTAACGCAGGTCGCATATCCGGGCTGCATACGTCATCAAGCCTGGTTTATTTAAATTAACTGAGCATTACATTCGCAAGTCATAAGCATATTACATCAATTTACAATTAACTAAGAATAAATGTCAGCTTTATAATTGTTAATATTCTGAAATAAGACTGTCTTGATGACGTATACCGCCTACACATGCAACCTCCGTAGGCTTCAGCTCGCGGCCAGCTTGAGTGTGCTCTGAAAGCGCGAAAGGCGGAGCTTGAATTTCAGGAATGTCCCTCGTCGGCGAATGTATTTCAAAGATGGAGGCACAACATGGATTCAGCCAGAGAGCGCTACGGCAGTATGTATTTTAAATAGCAGATTCTACACTTACGAGAATACTTTGATTAGTGGGGTGGAAGTAATTACACATGAATGAGCACATACTTTTGGAAGAAAACATGGGTTTTTGCTAAGAATTAACTAAAAAAAGTACACACTGGAGCTTTAAGCTTGGCACATTTGGCAGCATCCTCCTCCAATGTCTTTCTTTTCTTCAACCTGACTTTTACAGCCCCTTACGTATGAGGGACAAAAAAGGCAACGTCTGTTCGCACCGAGATCTATGATTGGTGAACATTTTTTGGTCCTACGCCTTTCACAGATGACATACATTTCTACAAATACATTTAAACAACTTAACACAGTGATTGCTACCGTATCAGGGTGTGAGGAGACTTTTAACCAGCATAACAAAAAATGTTTCAGGATCAAATGTGTTACCCTACCTTTAATTTCTTTGGGTTATTGTCACAGGCCGGAGCGGACCACAGACTGTGTGAGTCACGCCACTCTCTAGGTTCCACCTCGCATCCCAAAAGCACCCCAATGACCAAACACACGAGAAGATAAGTAAAATATAAAACAATCTTTATTAATTTAATTAAAATGAGTGGGGAATGGGGAAAGGGAATCTAAAATAACTCTCTCTCTCTCTTCCAGGAGAAGACGGGGGTCCAGAGGGTGGGGAAAGAGGGCCAGCCAGGCAGGTATTTGCAGGGAAAGAACAGGACGGAGCTCCTTCGTCTCTGTTCACCTCCTGTGATGTAACTTGATCCCGTGGCACCCTTCTCTTCTCCTGAAGGCAGAAGTAGAAACACACAATGAATATAAACAAGGGGGGGACAGAGAGCAGCTACCTGAGCCTCACAGAGGCGCGTTTCCTTGGGTCCAATCAAAGGAGGCCTCCCCGGGCTCTTGGCTCCTACAGAGGTAAGTAGCAGCAAATGGGGTTAGCTTAGGTCCGCTTTTCCAGGCGGGTCGTATGGGAACCCTTCCAACTCTTTGCTCGCCCCCCCCGGGCCCCGAGGTAAGTATGGCTAGAACACAGAGTGTAGGTAAGTACAACCTTAATGCAGACCGCAGGTAGGTGGCTCTGTCTATCACACTCTTCCTTCACTTACAGGTTTCTCAAGGTAAGTATAGCTTTAGCTAGGGGTGCAGATACGTATCTCTGGGAATCACAGGCTCTTTATTCAGCTTACGAGTTCTTCACAGTGAGTATAGCTTAAGCTAGGGGTGCAGGTAAGTATCTCTAGAAATCACAGGCTCTTAGTCCAGCTTACGAGTTCTTCAAGGTGAGTATAGCTTTAGCTAGGGGTGCAGGTAAGTATCTCTAGAAATCACAGGCTCTTAATTCAGCTTACGAGTTCTTCAAGGTGAGTACAGCTTTAGCTAGGGGTGCAGGTAAGTATCTTCTAGGGGAGCAGTATACATCTATATCTCCCCACCCTTTCTCAACCAAACCATGACATCAGCCCCTGCTGACACAGGAGTTTGGAAAGATGACTGAATCAATAGAAATTGTGTCAATTTAGATCATTTCAAGGAATGAATGCTTGTCAATAATTCCTGTCATTCCATCCATTGGATTGTGTCTGCACCACTCTAGGATGTTCACAGTTGTCCCTAAGCCACTCATTTGTTGTCAGGGCTGTGTGCTTTGGGTAATTTGCCGCTTTTGCACTATCGGGCCTGTGCAAGCCAGGGCTTCAAATGGGCCTCACGGAGCCAATAGCCTCCGACCTCCGGCTGTGTAGCCAAAATCAAGAAGCGTTCGCATTGTCAGGCCAATGGTGCCGCAGCGCTTCAGAAATCCCCACCCTTAAAAAGCCTACCTGGATCTAACATCACACAACTCCGCCTGTTTTACTGTGAGGAAGTCACTTCAATCTGACAGGAGACGGGAGTTAGATCGCATCATCATACAACAAACATAATGAAATAACTGAGGCGGCTGTTTGCACGGTGAAAGCCAAGATGAGAAGATAGAGATGTTTGCTCCATCCGCTGTGTTACTCTTGAAGTTATATTGGCTGCACACAAGCGATCTCACGACGAGAAAATATCAGATCAATAAGCAGTCGAAGTAGTTACACACAAAGCGTTCATCTACCTAATGTGCATTAACTATATGCACAATATTTTAAAGAATATAATGACATATAATAATCTTATTTTTTATGTTTAAAATACAGGTATGCACATTTTATTGTAAATATGTAACGTTAGGAGGATAAGAGGTGTGATATCTTTAATCATGAAAATGTATATAGTTGAGCATCACATGAAACACAAGGTAACTGTCTAATAGCTATTTCAATAATGTGTCAATCAATAAATACTTTTGTCTAAGAACTGCCTCGGATATCTGAATAGGACTGAAAATAAATTTACTTGCATCTCAAAAATCAAAATGTTTGAGAAATCATTAGAAAATTTGCTCAACTCTGAATATACACAAGTATGTAAAAAGCTATGTTACAGTGGTAAAGTTAATGATGATTAATTTTACCATTTTGTTGTATCTTAGAATTTCTGTGTTTTCATTAGGATGTGATCCTTATTAAGCAATCATTTTCAATAAACTGACAAGCAGCCGTAGTAATAATAGCGGGGTACTTTATTTACATATGAAGTTTACAAACAGGTGTATTAAAGACATCTCCTCCTGTCGGATTTCAACATCCATCCACCTGTCGTCTCATCATCATCATCATCTTCGTTTCATCTCCTGCTCTTGCATCTGTTGCTGTGTCATCTCTCATATACTAAATAAAAACTCCTGGATGATAAACTGAAAGCTTTACGTTGGCATTTTTTCTGTAAAACGGACACAAAAGAATAAAGCAGCACATCTCTGACGTTTTGTATAAAGGGTTTGTAAATACACATACAGTATACCCACATATAAAGTTTGCTACATTCATATAGACGTTTTCATCTGACACACGTGATACACGTGTGGATCCAAACTTTACTTCCGGTTTCATTTTGACTAGTTGCTAAACTGATCTCTTGAACAAATGCCTCGTCGAAAATAACAAATGTTTTGGCTTCCTAGGTAATCTATGTTTTGTTTTTTTGCTTGTTATATAGATAAACTACGTTTAAAGTACTTTGTTATTATTTATTATAAGTGGAGTTTACCGGAAGTTACGTGCGGACCGCGACAGCCGCTTGTTTATGTTGTTTTTTGCTGAAACCGTCTATAAGAGTTAAATTTAGAATTAAATTAATCTCCAAAATACCGGAAAGCATGGCTATGACTAATATAATAAAACCATGGTTACTTTTTCTAAGGGCCGACTAAAAAAATTCAACAGATATGACAATGTACAAAAAACAAAATAAACACCCATGTAAGACACTTATGCAATCTTTATTTGTATTGTATTTTAAGTGTTTTGTATGCAAACGTTATGTAGCAAGTTAACTCACCAACTGTAGATACCATCGTGACTCGAGTGATCGCTTCTTTAATACATGGACGATGAAATGATGATCCAACACACATCTTTAATTTCTCAGCACTGTTGCACTTTAACCACTTTGTTCTGTGCCCGAAACTTTATAAACTTCTCCCGAACCGGTACCTGTGTGCGCCGGATCCTTAGCATGACCAGTTCGGCGTTGTAACGCGTCTTTGTTTTTAAAGATGCAGATCATTTTCTTCAGTCCGAAGTAAAAACATAGCGGGCATCTTCCGTTAAACAGTAAATTACTGGTGATCCCGATTATTTTTAAAGTTTTAAATCTGTAGTTTAATCTGCCCTGAAAAGCTTGCTCTGGCCCAAGGTATTCGGTAAAATTTTAGGGAAAAAATTGTTCTTTTGATGTTGTGCATCCTCACAATGGAGACCCAAATTTATGTACAAAGTTTGGTTTCAATACGTGAAAGTGTTCCTGAGATATAAACTACTTCCTGTTCGGCGGCGTAAATTTTTGAAAAAAATGTGTTCTTTTGATGTTGTGCATCCTCACATTGGAGACCCAAATTGATGTACAAAGTTTGGTTTCAACACGTGAAAGCGTTCCTGAGATAGAAACTACTTCCTGTTTTGGCGGCGTCGACGCACATTTAGTTTGGGCTGTGACGGGCAAACGCTTCCGAAAATCAAAAATCCTTCTAGTAACTTTTGTGAGGCTTGGTCCAAGGATCGTGTACGTGGAATTTCGTGAAGTTTGGACAAAATTTGTGACCTGTGAAACTTTTTTAAGGTTTTCTGTTCTATCCAATATGGCGGACGAACGACATGGATCTGTGACTTCATCTTCTCAAGCAACTTACACCGGTACTGCCCGAACATTTTAAAGTTTGAACGGTGTCTCTGTGTCAAACGGTCTAGTCGCTAGAGCTGACACAAAATCTACCCGGGAATAATAATAATAATAATAAAACTTAAGAAGAACAATAAGTGTGCTTTTGCAAGCACACTTAATTAGTTTTAACAAACATACCTTGTGTGCATTATGAGGCAAAACAAATAGCTTTGATGTTTTTTAAGATATGTCAGTGCAAGTTGTTTTGAGTTTGGACAGCTCTTATATTTATCCCTGTCCGGTAAACCGCCCCTAAGACTTTAGGCTAAGGCTTCAGACTTAATCTTTATTAGTACTCATTGTAGTACTTAATCTTTGAGAACTAAAATCTTACAATAAACAGCTAAAGAAAAAGGTAAAGACCACTTTAAGGTTGTTTTTAGTTTTTCTAAATGTCCTAGTATTTGTTCATGTATCATTGTTGTTTTTATTCTATCAACTACAAAAAACATTTTTGCCAAATTCCTCATAAAAAATATGTTTTTTAGGGGGCTGTGTTAAAAAAGTTTCTACACATACAGAGATTTAAAGGCATCTTTATTTGATACATAAGCCAAACAACTGAAAGTCAAAAATGGCACTGAAGGGAGAAACCCTGAGCATCAAAAAGTGATGCGGAATGCCCATCAAAAAGTGGTGCTAAAGGAGGGGATACCTTTGTGTTTAAAATTGATGCTTCTGCGTCTGTAATGCTACTGCATCTGAGTGAACAAACATTCTATCTGATGTTGTGACGTGATTGCTGTTGCAATATGCAAATTAGCTTTTAGACATGCATCTTGAATGAGCATTTTTATTCAAATAAATTTATAAGTAAAATTTAATGCGAAAATAACAAGATTTGTCCATAAATAAAAATAATTTACCTATGTGACCCACCAGATGACGCTTCGAGGCCCACCAGAGGGCCGCAGCCCACCAGCTGAGAATCCATGCTCTAAAAGATCCCAACCCAAGGCATAAGCACCTTATAAAAGAATGCTACTTTTTAACCACACCTTCTTGTCTTGCACTAGCCATGGGATGTGTGTTTGTGACCTTACATAATCTTGTCGAAAGGTCACGATGACATATGCAAAACTACCCCTCCAGTGTTTACAAGTGTGAAGAAGGAGGACTGTTCAGAAGTTGTTGTATGTGGAATGACACAAATTATTATCAAAACCAGACATGCCATTCCAGCTAACACTAAATAAGGAAATGATAAAAAAATCAAGAAAATTATAATATACATGAAGAAAATGCAATAATAACATAAAATGTACATTAGCATTTCTGAAAACAAAGTTAAAGTTCTAGGGGTGGTTTCCAGGACAGGGATTATCTTATTGGCCTTAGTTTAATTAGGAAATTTAACTAGTTTTAACAAATATGCCTTACTTGTGTGCATTATGAGGCAAAACAAAGGGCACTGAAGTATTTTAACCCTTTTGCCGCCAGCGTTTAAAAAAAGTTGCCAGCCAGCGCCAGCATTTTTAATGATTTTCACAAAAGTTTAATGCCTTCCAGAAAATGTTCTTCTTTAAATATATAAACATACAATATACCAAATAAAAGATCAGACCCTCTGCTTTAAAAAAAAAATGTTTCATCCTACCTTCAGTAGTTCTTTTGTATTCAGCTTTTGAATATGGGTAGGTTTCTGCAAAAACACCACATTTTGAGCAAAAAGTGGAGATAATTCAATTTTTGTGTCAGACTTTTCATAGAGATCCCATTCAGAGCGATCTTTAAAACAGACACGGACATGCAGCCGCTTGCCATAGGGCAATACCTCCGGGTTTAAAAGGTTGCGGAAGGGCGCTACCTGGTGGATAATAGCAGTATTGCGGAAAGCCGGAAATACTAGTCATTCACAGGGAAGCGTTTTCTCTTGATTGTCGATCTCGTCAATGGCGGCGAAAGAGTTAAGATATGTCAGTGCAAGTTGTTTTCAGTTTGGACAGCTCTTACATTTACTTTAGTTAAGGACTAGTCTAATCCCTGTCTGGGAAACCACCCCTAATATCAGCAGCCTCCCAGTGTGCAAGCCAAAGGCTAGAGTGGCAACCGACCAAAACTCCAGTGAAATGGGGAGAAACCAAACACAACTGGGAGAGCCAGTTCTCATCTGGCACACTGACATAACACTGCTGCAACTAGACTGAAGATGAATTCTGTTTGTAGAAGCTAACTGAGCTTTAACCTTTAACAGAAGGTAGTCAATTAAGCAGGCATATACACTCACCTAAAGGATAATTAGGAACACCTGTTCAATTTCTCATTAATGCAATTATCTAATCAACCAATCACATGTCAGTTGCTTCAATGCATTTATTGGTTTGGTACTGGTCAAGACAATCTCCTGATCTCCAAACTGAATGTCACAATGGGAAAGAAAGGTGATTTAAGCAATTTTGAGCATGAAAAGGTTGCTGGTGCCAGATGGGCCGGTCTGAGTATTCCACAATCTGCTCAGTTACTGGGATTTTCATGCACAACCATTTCTAGGGTTTACAAAGAATGGTGTGAAAAGGGAAAAACATGCAGTATGCCGCAGTCCTGTGGGCGAAAATGCCTTGTTGATGCTAGAGGTCAAAGGAGAATGAGCCGACTGATTCAAGCTGATAGAAGAGCAACTTTGACTGAAATAACCACTTGTTACAACCGAGGTATGCAGCAAAGCATTTGTGAAGCCACAACACACACAACCTTGAGGCGGATGGGCTACAACAGCAGAAGACCCCACTGGGTACCACTTATCTCCACCACAAATAGGAAAAAGAGGCTACAATTTGCACGAGCTCACCAAAATTGGACAGTTGAAGACTGGAAAAAATGTTGCCTGGTCTGATGAGCCTCGATTTCTGTTGAGAGATTCAGATGGTAGAGTCAGAATTTGACGTAAACAGACTGAGAACATGGATCCATCATGCCTTATTACTATTGTTGAGGCTGGTGGTAGTGGTGTAATGATGTGGGGGATGTTTCCTTGGCACACTTTATGGCACGTAGTGTCAAATGGGCATGGTTTAAATGCCACGGCCCACCTGAGCATTGTTTCTGACCATGTCCATCCCTTTATGACCACCATGTGCCCATCCTCTGATGGCTACTTCCAGCAGGATAATGCACCATGTCACAAAGCTTGAATCATTTCAAATTGGTTTCTTGAACATGACAATGAGTTCACTGTACTAAAATGGCCCCCACAGTCACCAGATCGCAACCCAATAGAGCATCTTTGGGATGTGGTGGAACGGGAGCTTCGTGCCCTAGATGTGTATCCCAAAAATCTCCATCAACTGCAAGATGCTATCCTATCAATATGCGCCAACATTTCTAAAGAATGCTTTCAGTAGCACCTTGTTGAATCAATGCCACGTAGAATTAAGGCAGTTCTGAAGGCGAAAGGGGGTCAAACACAGTATTAGTATGGTGTTCCTAATAATCCTTTAGGTGAGTGTATGTTATAAAAGTATTATTTGTAGTGTGGCTTATAATTTTATAATTGCTTGTAGCTGATGCAGGCTGTATAATAATGCAGGCTGTCATTATTACAGTAGGTGGCATAAAGCTCACTAAAATAGAGCATCAGAATAGATCAGAGCTTGTTCTGTGGGTCTCAAGTGTCAGACATGATCTGTAAAGACAAAATAAGCTGATATTATTAGCCTTTAATATAGGCCACTCACATTCATGTTGATGTTAAACAGTAGAATAAATGTTTGTGTTTGCATCTGGTTAAGCTAACCACATAAAAAGTTTGCTCTGGGTAAATATTGGACAGAGTACATGGCTGGCTTACTCACCCAATGCTAAGTTGTTTTAAACCAATTGCTGGGTTTATACAACCCATGGTTTGGTAACAACAACCCATCATGTGGGTCATTTGAACTCAGTGGCGTGCTTTGTCCAGTATTTACACAGTTTGTTCAGAGCGGAGCATAAAAGGCCTTATGTGATGCTCCTCTTCATCTGTCCCCACTGGCTACAGAGTGAAGTCTGTATCAGGTTTAGTTCATTACGGCTCACTTACAGATCCATCACTCGCACTACACCTTCCTACATTCTTACACCCAATCCTTCACAAAAGGGCACTAAATCACTTTCCCATTTATTCAACAACATCTCTCACAGCATTCAAAAAAACTAAATCCTGATTGATACGTTTCATACTTTTATAGAAAAAAA
Organism: Paramisgurnus dabryanus; assembly: GCF_030506205.2. Taxonomy (NCBI): domain Eukaryota; kingdom Metazoa; phylum Chordata; class Actinopteri; order Cypriniformes; family Cobitidae; genus Paramisgurnus; species Paramisgurnus dabryanus. The sequence goes on along the minus strand of NC_133356.1, from coordinate 34,749,806 downwards.
TGTATACAGTTGGCTAGAAAATGCTTTTGCTATTATTTTAGATATAATGGGAGATTTGAGTTTGGCCTTCCCTTTTTCTGCACGGTGAGTCTATGCTGATTGTGTGCAATTAGTTTAGGTCAGTACAACAAGAATAAAACAAGTTAATTTGAATAATATTATCTTTTCAATGATGCTGCTGATTCACCTGTTTATGTTCAAGAGGAGATAATAAAGATTTTGCTGCTGTGTGGCAGCAGAGGGTCCAAATACAGTTTCTTTATTTAACAAAACAAGACAAAACAAAACAAAGAAATGGTAATCGTAGAATAGAGACAAAGAATGAAAATAAACACGAGTAAGCACAAGCACCACATTCAACAACGACTGACAAAAGACAACTGAAACACTAGGGCTGCGTCCGAAACCGAATGCAGCTGACTTCTTGTCTCGCTGTTCTTTTGAGTCAATGACTTCAGCAGCATAAAGGCAGATCTGGGAAATGCATTCGTACAGCCTTCATAGGCAGCGTAATGGAATTCTGTTTGAAATATAAAAAGAGAGTGCTTCTGTAATAACTAATCCCATTTTTGAAAACTACAATACAAATTTTTCACTAGATATGCAATTAAAAGGTGTAAAAGGTGCTTCAAACTCGACCAGACTCAACCAATCACTTACCCCATGCACACACATGCACAGAATTGTGGAACAAGATGATGAAGATATCTCAGGAGTCAGGAAGTAAACCAAACATTGGATTCGGATGTGCCTTAATGCATTCTTGAGAATTGTAGAGATTTCGGACAGAACAAAGAAATACATAATGCCAAAATGTTCCTTTTAACCTAGATCCAAAATATATTTTAGAATTATGCTCTTAACTGAACATTGCTGTCACCGCAATGTTGAAAACTTTTTTCAATAAAGACCAGGAGACTTGGATTGTCTTGAACAGTAGTCTTTATTGCAGATAGCGATGAGCACAAGTCTTCAAATCAGAGCGTGCTGCAGTTGGCTCTGCAGTCATAAAGTCTGACAACTGTTAGAACTACACAGCATTTATACAACCCCAAAACAGAAAAAGTTGGGACACTGTAGAAATTGTGAGTAAAAAAGTAATGGAATAATTTACAAATCTCATAAACTTATATTTTATTCACAGTAGAATATAGATAACATATCAAATGTTGAAAGTAAGATATTTTGAAATGTCATGCCAAATACTGGCTCATTTTGGATTTCATGAGAGCTACACATTCCAAAAAAAGTTGGGACAGGTAGCAATAAGAGGCCAGAAAATTTAAATGTACATATAAGGAACAGTTGAAGGACCAATTTGCAACTTATTACGTCATTGGCAACATGATTGGGTATAAAAAAGCCTCTCAGAGTGCCAGTGTCTGTCAGAAGTCAAGATGGGCAGAGAATCCCCAATTCCCCCAATGCTGCAGCGAAAAATAGTTTTCTGAGTTTCTCAGAGAAAAATTGCAATGAGATTGAAGTTATCATCATTTACAGTGCAAAATATCATCCAAAGATTGAAAGAATCTGCAACAATCTCTGTGCGTAAGGGTCAAGGCCGGAAAACCATACTTGATGCCCGTGATCTTCGGGCTCTTAGACGGCACTGCATCACATACAGGAATGCTACTGTAATGGAAATTACAACATGGGGTCAGGAATACTTCCAGAAAACATTGTTGGTGAACACAATCCACCGTGTCATTCGCTGTTGCCAGCTAAAACTCTGTGGGTCAAAAAAGAAGCCACATCTAAACATGACCCAGAAGCACAGGCATTTTCCCTGGGCAAGGATCATTTAAAATGGACTGTGTCAAAGTGAAAAACTGTTCTGTGGTCCAACGAATCAAAATTGTAAGTTCTTTTTGGAAAACTGGGACACAATTTCATCCGGACTACAGAGGACAATGACAACCCAAGTTGTTATTGGCGCTCATTTCAGAAGCCTGCATCTCTGATGGTTTGGGGTTGCATGAGTGTGTGTGGCATGGGCAGCTTACACATCTGGAAAGGCACCATCAATGCTGAAAGGTTTATCCAAGTTCTAGATCCATATGATCCCATTCAGACGTCATCTCTTTCAGGGAAGACCTTGCATTTTCCAACATGACAATGCCAGACCACATACTGCATCAATTACAATGTCAAGACTGCGTAGAAGAAGGATCCGGGTACTGAAACGGCCAGCCTGCAGTCAAGATCTGTCATCCACAGAAAACATTTGGTGCATCATAAAGAGGAAGATGCAACAAAGAAGACCCAAGACAGTTGAGCAACTAGAAGTCTGTATTAGACAAGAATGGGACAACATTCCTATTCCTAAACATTGGTCCTCACCCAGCTGTTCCTTATATGTACATTTAACTTTTCCGGCCTCTTATTGCTACCTGTCCCAACTTTTTTTGGAATGTGTAGCTCTCATGAAATACAAAATGAACCAATATTTGGCATGACATTTCAAAATGTATCACTTTCAACATTTGATTTGTTATCTATATTATATTGTGAATAAAATATAAGTTTATGAGATTTGTAAATTATTCCATTCCTTTTTTACTCACAATTTCCACAGTGTCCCAACTTTTTCTGTTTTGGGGTTGTATACACAATAAAGAGAAAACCAAATAATTTAAAATTACATTCCCATAGTTACCAACTATAATGAATATTTATGAAACTGTATACAGCTATTAAATTTTCTTGGCTGTGGCCGAAATTTCTGTCAAAATAATTTCACACAATAAATACTCTTATTTATGTTTTTATTTTATATGTATATTTATTTTATATAAATGTATAGCAAACCAAAATGATCAAGGCATTGAATTAAAGACAATCAAATGTGACCAAGCATAAAATCATTTGAAATGTGGTCTTAAATTAAATACAAACTATCCCCCTAGTCTGGGACATAACAGTGCTTATATATTTTATTTAACATTTATATTTATGCAAATCAGCATAAATCAATCTATGTCAATTTTTTTTCATTATGGTGTTTAAACTAATGCCCAAGTTTTTGCTTAATGTCCTCTGTAATGGTGCACTGAATATTGCTGTTAACTTTCTAATGTAGGCTACTCTTAAGAAACACAACAAAACATAATAGTTTAAGAAAGGATGAGTATGACTCTTCATTATAAAATCAATTATTTTATTGTAATCCAGGATTTAATTGCTTCATCTTTACTTGACATGAGCTTTCATTATTAATTGCAAATCATGGAAAGCAGTTAACACCCTACAAATAGTACAATACTCACATTTGGGCAGATGAGTAAGATTCCTGCCACCCCACTACCTGCAGGAACAAGCCCGGATAAAACGCAATACAGTTTAGGTGACGTACATTACAGCGTGGTCTGTTTGCATTAAGATGCTTCATTTCAGATAGCATTACTCTCAAGCTACCTTAAGGAAAAAACCTGTTGTCAATGTGGTAATGTTCCTAATGTGGCTTGAAATACTGCACCTGTTTCTGCAATCCTCTGGCCATGTCAAAACAAAGCAGGTGAATTCTTAACCATCTCAAATTATATATTTCTGTCCTCACTACTTAAAATCGCCTCTGGTGTGTTTGTGACACAGAAAATAACAACCTGTATGGGTGAAAGAATATGTTTCCTAAGCAGAAGCAGGTAATAATAGGGTTTTTCCCAGTTATCAGGATACCGGTCTGGCGTGTTAAACAAAGCTGCACTGTAAAAAATAGTTGGGCAAACTTAAAAAATAAAATAAAACAACTATCTGCAAAGCTTTTTGGGGGATAATTCATCTTTAATGGTTGAACCATATATTAAAGTCTTAATCCACATCAGCTTTCTATACGTCTGCTGAAAGAAGAATAAGAATACTGATCTTTTCATACACCAATTGTTATAGATTTAAGTGCTTATGTGGACTGAACTTAAATTGTTAAATTCATTTACTTTGGTGTAAACTCCACAACAATACATGAAACTGCATTGTTGACATGCTTTTTCATTATTTGTAGAAAAAATTAAATATGTTTAAAAGGGTCGATGTTTACCAAAGCAAACACTGATCACTTGAATGGTAACTAACAAATAAAATGTCAAATCAATATATATATATATATATTTATATTGCTTTAACTTAACAAATTAAGTTAAACAATTTTAACTTGTTTTTTATAAGTTATGTCAACTTAGCACAGGTCAAACCTTAAAATAGTAGGTTGAATTGCAAAACCAAGCTGCATTTTCTTACAGTGTATTACTTAATTAACAACTATTTAGATGTCCTATCAGTTCTTATTCTTTGATAAAACAAGAATAAAAATCTAAATATTGGAGTGCAGTGGATTATGGGAATTCTTCAAAACATTTTAAGTTGATCAAACTTGAAAGATTACATGTATGGATTTTTAATGTCAAAAAGTTACATAAAACTTTTAATTTATGTTTTCAAAATGCAAATTTGTAATGTTTAGACATGATTACTTAAGTACAGACAACATTAGGGCTTATGTGCAAAACCTTTGAATCAGCTATTTTCGGTCCTTAGTTTTGTATAGTTATTTGTCCTCAAAATCATAGCTTTCATTTCAAGATTTTTCTGTGATTTTCATATCATTTTAGAATACAAATGCATGGAGTATAAGAAAACTATACTGAAATACACACATAGGATATACAGAAAGTATTTTATTTTTAACTCTGGAAAATTAGAGATTTACCTGTTGTATTCTTATCAGGATGAAAAATCATCTCATCTACTGCATTTACTATATCATTAACATGCAAGCCCTACATATAAAACTATATACCTTCAACCTCTGCATGCTCATAATCCAGTGCTTGCTATTTTATTAACAAAATTAAAGATTTTAGTATTCTCAGCTTTAAATGTTAACTTGATGATGATAATTCTCTTTGCCAACTTTTCCTATCCTAAATAGTATTTTAACAATGGGTTAAAACAACCCAGTTGTTTAGTGTGTATTATCTTAACAGCTTTCTCGGAATCTCCTTAAACTATGGGGGGGTTTCGTATCAACTCTGCTAATCCAAAGATGACACGTCATGGAAAATGTTAACGTTGTTCTGACAGATCAGGCAACGCCTTAAATATAAAAGAATTATGATATGTACTACATGCAATGTCTACACAAGGACTTTATTTAGCTGAACAAGAAATAAAAAAAAATATAGAAAGACACTGAAACGCTGTATGTGTCACAATTCCAAACGTTGGCTTTGTCAGACAAGGGAAAAGAGAATCTGTCAGAAATAGAAACTGTCAACTTTATCAAAGCGAACTATGATCTCTCTCAAAGCAGATAGAAAAAAAGAGAGAGAGGTGCAGAAAGCAAAGGCAGTGTGAAAGAGGAGTGTCTTTTTCTTGTCAGACAGGTTTACTGCCTCTGGCCAGTAAGGTGCTCTTGTGTTTTGCATGTGAAAACTTGAGGCCCCACCCTCCACCAGGTTCTCAATACTTCTCGTGTTCAAACACATTTCATTTTTTCCTTTGGCTTGTAACCATAGCTTTAGCTGTACAGATAAATCACAGGATAAGGATATTGGAAGACAACATGGCGAGTTTATCTTAAGTAAGTTGTGAAACATTTTACAAATGGCATTGACTTTTTTCTCATAAGTCATTTTACAATAGTAAAGATGAAACTAAATGGTATATACTGTAGTTATTTACAGGTATATACAGGTTATTTACTATATGTGCTATATTGTAGGCCACTGTATGTCTAGTTACTTGAGTCTATATTTTGAAAGTTATATTTCGGTACAATAAGAAAGTGGGACTACTCATGTCATTTAATTAAAACTACAGGGAAAACTTTTAAAAATAAGGTTGTATTTGATAACATTAGTAGATGCATTAGCTAACATGATGTACTGTAACAATAAGCAATATAGGTTTTCATCATTTATGAATCTTTGTTAATGTTTGTTTGTGACACAGTTATTTGTGATGTTAACAGATACAACTTTTGTATGTATTAGCATGGAATTAACATGAACTAATAAATGCTGTAGAAGCATTGTTAGTTCATGTTGCACTAGCTAATGTTTACAAATACAACCTTATTGTAAAGTGTTACCAAAATAGTATAGTTTAAGTACACTGTCAGAGCCATAACATCGTATTACACACTGTAAAAAAATGCAGCATAAAGTTAAACCAACTAGGTTTTGAAAGTTTTTAAGTTTTGGCTTGTGAAAAGTTGACATAACTTATACAATCAAGTTAAAATTGTTTAACGTAATTTTTGAAGCTAAAGTAACATAAAAATATAGGTTGATTTGACAAAAATGCTGCATATTGTTAACAGTGAAAATGTATTTAAACAGACTCATCTGTACAATGATACAAAACATCCTAAGTTTGATTGTGGCTGTCTACAGTATATTTTGTTTATGGATCTTTTAGTTTTATCTTTGGAATGTGCTGATGTCTAATGGTGCATTCACACCAGACGTGGAAGAGGCGGCAAGCGTGAGTGATTTACATGTTAAGTCAATGCAAAGATGCGACTAGGCGTGCATTTCCACTTGAATGTCTTGAATGACTAGAATATCATGCACGAATGAAGTGAGTAAACTTAAAATGTTCAAGCGTCCAGCTACGCTCAGTTGACATGTTAAGTCAATGCAAAGAAGCGAATAAGCAACCTGTGGCACGATACGTGCGCGATGGGGCGGAAAGCAAAGTGCGGAAGGCATAATGCGGGGCGAGCGAACATGAAGCCTCTCCCATGACGCAAATTTTCGTCGGCTTTCACATGCGAATGAAGCGAGTAAATTCAAAATGTTTAAGCATCCAACTACGCGCGAATAGTGTGAATAATTTAACTGTGGTGTACATACATGTTGTTGCATTGTTCTTTAAAATATCTGCATGCAATTACACTCTGTTGCTAACCCTGAACCCACCCCTAAACCTAAGGACCCCTACAATAAAGTGGGACGAAAAAGTTGAATAGCTCAAGAACAAAACATACATTGAATCTACAAAATTAGGTTTCTATATAATCAGCCATTTAAAGGTGCATTGTGTAAGTTTTGGGAGAATCTTTTTACAGAATTGCAAGATAATCTACATAACTATATTATCTGTTGTGTATAAAGACCTTACTGTATTGTTTTATTACCTTAGAATGAGCCGTTTTATCTACATCCACCGTGGGTCCCCTTAGTCGCTGTTAGGCCGCACTCACACTATCCAAACCAAACCGCGCTCGGGCGCGTTTGACCCCCATATCCTGGTTTGTTTGACAAGTGTGATCGCTCTGTTCTGCGCCCGAGCGCGGATTGGTTATTCGCGCCGCGGCTGAGTTGCAGAGGTGGGCCGGAGCGCGGTTCACTTGGGCTCAGGCGCGGAAGGACGGGTGTGAGCGCATTCGCGCCTGAGCGCGATTCAAAAGGTGAAGCCGTCAGTTGCACGACCACTCACCTTCATCTGCCTCCGTAAAAACCTTTTGATGTGCGCCGCGGGGTTACGTGAATGTCCGAGCTGCGCACGTGACAGATGAACTAAGCAATATGATGACATGTGAGAGGGCTGTCTGTAATCGCGCACCAAACAAGAGCTTTACTTCCTGCTTTTTTCAAAACAATCGCATCTTAATGACGAAAGCGCGCCCGGACTCGGATCGATACAAGTACAGTGTGAGTGCGTGCATCTGGGGGAGTAGGGAGGGGTGACAATCGCGCTGGGGCATGGTTTGGTTTGGATAATGTGAGTGCGCCCTTATGTTTCTACAGTAGCCCTAAATGAACAAACTGTCGGAGCGTGTTTCGTCCCTACATTGTCTCAGATGACAACATGTTTTTCCTGTGGCGACTAAAATATGTGTTTTGAAATTGAGGGGTGAGCTGTTGGTTTTAATTCACAATCTTATCCCTAGCGGACACACATCACCTTTAAATGCAAAACGTTTTTGTTTTTTATGCTGAACATGTTCAATTAAAAATCACAGACTGCACGAAAAGGGAAAGTGTTTTGCAAGTGAACTTCAGGACCTACTGCAAACAAATGTTTCATATTTAAACCAATTGTTACAAATGCTTTACAAACAAAACCTGCAGGAAGCTGAACTGTTGAACTGTTTAATATAGATACACAAAATGAAGGTGAGAATGTTATGTTTATATCTCACACTAAAGCATTTAAAAAAAAATTCTTATAGTTCTCTGTTGATCACATTCAGAGTAAGCTGCTTTAAACTACTAAAAAATGTCTTTGTTATGTAGTTGCCATATTAATCAGTGTGTCAGAGAAGGTGGGACACTGTGAGTGTTGAATCATTCTGGCCTGTGGAGATCTCAGCACCTGGTGATTAAGTCAAGTTGAATGAATCAAATGATGAGATTTAATTTTGACTGGACAAATTTATAGTATTTAATGGATAGGTGGAAGTGAGATCTTTAGTTAAAATAACTTTTCTGTTATTTTATTACAGAGTGAAATACTCATCATGACCCAGTAAAGGGTCCTTCAAGCTATAAACTATATTAATAACTATAACAATTAGCATCTCTAACTATATGTAACTATACTATCATTGGCATATAACAATAACATTTGGTTAATTCTAAGATCGGGTGCTGCAGTGTTTCATTTGAAGATGAATGTATATGACCTGCTGTTGCAAAGAGACAGCAGGGAAACCTGAAGCTTTTTGGTACATTAGGAGAAGGCCGAAGTCGTCTAGCTCTTTAGGGAGTTGTTATTTTCTGAAGACACCTTTTAGTCACACTTAGTCACTTTCCATTTAAAACATCTTGGGCATTGTGAAAGAGGACCATCAGCAAAAACTAAAATGACAAATATCAAAAAAAGGGGAGCGCTGCCCGGACTCAAAAAATATGTAAAAGTTGAGGTGCTCTTTGGATAAGAGAATAGTGGTATAGCAAAAACAAAGAAAAACTCCAAGGCACTCTCTAAAAAAGTAAAAAGCCTTTATTAATACGGCTTGGTCATAATAAACCTGTTAAAACTCTGACGCGTTTCAGCAAACAAGCCTTCGTCAAGGACACTCGCTTGTTTCAGATCCGCACAATGCTGCGCCCAAACCCTCCCAATTTGTCGTAAGCAAATCAATATTGTTTTTTTATTTTTGACTCTCATAAGCGCATTGCAGATTGTCATGTAACTGCTAGATACAGTACTGATCAGTGGAAGCAAGTGAAATATCTCAAGATGAAGGAATATTTCAAAATCAACCTTTACGTTCATTTGAAGAATAAATAAGTTTGAAGTTGTTACGTTCCGTGTTTGTTTTTGTTTTACTCCCTGCTTTTCTGTTTCTGTCACTCAATTACATCTTAGGTTCTGTTCATTGGAGGGTATCTCTGTCAATCATCATTATTATGGAATTGCTACGACCAATCTGATGGCTTCTGCCGCTTTAAAAGGAGGCGGGATTTTGTCATCAGGCGAGAGCACCTGCAAGCCAGCCAGCCAGCATGTAGACATCTGTCCACTCGCACGAAAGTTTACATTGAGCGTGTTCCAACAATATCTCCACATACATCCCAGAATTATTAGATATCCTAATTAAAAGGATATCCCTTCGCTGCCACCAATAAATGTTACGTGCTAGATGTATTTTTAGGGGATGTTATCGCAACATTTAAAGGAGATATTATTCACACAGTATAACAATATAGACAACCAGAGACAATGGGTAAATTGTAAGAAAAAAAAGTGTTTATTAAGCACACTCACACACATGCTCCGGGTAAACTTAATTGGAAAAAGGGAAAAATTCTATAATGATCAACAAACTACGTAGCTCTGTTCACAAAGGTAATCTTTCTGTCCGTTTACGACGTCGCTCAGCTTCCAGTATAAGTACTCAAAAGTTAGTTTGTAGTTGGAAACAATTATGAGTTAATACAGGTGTTTACTCGTCCTTCTAAACAGGTGTACAGTACACTCATGGGTAAGTTACACAGTGACTAAAGTCGAACTCGGGAGAGATTCACGCAGATAGTCATTAGCACAGATAATCAAAAACAAATCGAAAGGATAAAGCAAACACAAAACTGGAAGACGCTCAATGTAAACTTTCGTGCGAGTGGACATATGCTACATGCTCTCGCCTGATGACAAAATCCCACCTCCTTTAAAAGTGGCAGAAGCCATCAGATTGGTCGTAGCACATCCATGATAATGATGATTGACAGAGATACCCTCCAATGAAAAGAACCTAAGATGTAATAGAGTGACAGAAACAGAAAAGCAGGTAGCGAAACAAAAACACACACGGAACGTAACAAGGATTAAGATGCTTGGACAAGATTGAGCAGCAGGAGTCAAGTGATGACAAGTGATGAACACTTACTGTATGACAAACAGAGTTGGCTAGCTGAATTCGATTTAAGTCATGCCTTTTATTGTTTTCCCTGTGTATTGTTTCAAAGTCTGCTTAACAGACTGCATAAAATTTTGTGGCGCATTTGAGCTTGCAGAACGAGTTGTTGTACTGTAGGTTTTCTGTTGTGAGGGAAAACATGTGCTTGTGCTGTTGCTATTGGAGCAAAAGAAACATACTGCCCTTTGATAAGACAACATAGTGCGCGCGCGTGCATGTGTGTGTGTGCGCGCATCAGATGTTGCAGTAACCAAAACTTTTCCGTCTTTGTCAGAGTATTTTTTATCAGAAAAAACAAACAAATGTGAAAGTCATTTCGACAGATTGCACTTACAACTTGTCTTGATGTATATTCTAGTCATGGTATTTGACCTAATGCAGGTTATGCAGCACTCTGCAACTGATTGATGTGAAGTTTTGCTAGAGTGCAAATACTCAAGTACTCTCTAAACTCTCTTGCGATACTTTGATGTCATACACCAATAGGTCTGCGCAGCGGTGCTGAAGTTAAACACTCCAGTGTAATGGAAGAGCGCAAAAATCAATCTCCAGACCTTGTCTGTCTGAAGAAACAAAATCTAATGACAGTAGAGTCTACATTAATCTGCCTTCAGGCGTTCATTACACAAGATGGTTTCAGATGAGTTTAGTTTTTCATAACATTTTTTTACATGTTTGTTTATATATTAATCACGATAGTATTTTGTGATTTGATTTGTTTATATTTGTTATATTTGTTTAAGTTTGCTGACCTCCGCCATCAGTGGGAGAAAAAAAGCATTAATTCATCTGCTTTATGTAATGGTAAACATGTAAAGTGATGTAGTCTCTGTTCATCTATTCTCTTCACAAATAAATTAACACATTTTAATTTGTATGCTTGTCTTGTAAGCTCATGATTAGAAATTAACTCATGTCTTTTTGATTATCGCCACACAAACAAAGATGAAATAGCATTGAGGAGTGTGGGAGCTAAGTGAAAACCTAGCCATGATATTATGTGTTATCTAGATGAATTGTATGTTCTTGTTGAATGCCATGTGTGCTTGTTTTCTAGGTTACTGAAATTGTACAGCGTTTTTTGAGAGATGGACGGATTGATGGAATCTGATTTGTCCCTGCTGTCCTCTTCAAAAGATGAATTTAAAGTTGAAGATTATGTACAGCCTCATTACAAAGAGGCATATCGGTTGGCCATAGACTGTCTTGTTGAAGGTGGAGAAGTGTCTTATGAAAAGTTCATCAAAGAAGAAGGCATTTGGGGATTTCTTTCAGAGGATGAAATCCACCACATTAAAGAAAGTGCCGTACAACTGTCCACAGGCAATCACTCGGAGGAAACAGACTGTACAGACGATGAGTCGTCCTCTACGGGTACCTACTGGCCCACTCACTCTGACACTGAGCCACCAAACCTAGATTTAGGCTGGCCTGAGGTCTTGCACGGACGGCTTAAGACCAATATAGACCTGCTGTTCCATCCTCCAAGAGAAAACAGCCCCACCATCAAGGAAATGATCCGCAAACACATACAGGATGCCAGACAGGTAATGTTGACAAAACTGAATGGTGTGAACAGTATAAATAAGTGTCTGTTTGATACTGGTCTTTCCCTTGTGCCTTTCTGTTTTGTGTAACCCATGAGTGTAGAAATCCAACCAGCAGCTGTAACATTACATTTATGCATTTGGCAGAAAATTAGATCTAAAGTGACTTAATTTTTTTCAAAACAATCAAATGCAGCATTACATAAATAAGATAAGGAAATGCAAAATCTTTAAGATATTACGTTCAATGAAGATATTTTGTAAATTTTACTACTTCGAATATATCTACATAATATAGCAAATATGAACTATTCTTACACGGCTTTCTGAAATACTACTGATGATTCTGATTGGCCAGTCATGGCATTCCAAGATTCGTTCTTTTTAGATAACATCCGCTCATTGTATTTAGATTGAACATTGTGTTACTTATGTTGTTTCTTTATGAATTAGGGTAACAATATTTATGTATTCAAATCTCAAGAAAACTAATACGTCTACTGAACTGAAAAAGTGCTGTATCTAATTCCGATTTAAAACAGTTGTTTATGTTGATTATTTGGTAATGTTATTCACTTTGTACTGCAAAGACATGAATGGGTTTATGGTTTGTGCGTATTCATGTGTTTTGAAGGAGGCGTGACTTTGGATGGTGATTTGAATGGAGGGTGGGATTGTGATTTCAGTGCTAGTAGGCTAAAGTTAGCATTTTTGAAAATCGTATACTCTAATGTCTCTTAGAAAGCAAGTCAACATTGTGACTGTCCACTCAATCTATACTTTGTTGGATTGTATGAGATTGTACCAAAAAACTTTGTGTTGCAAATACAATGCTCTGCCAACCTCTGAAGTTATATTTGGGCAGATTTTTTTACCTACAGTACTGTAAAAGTACCTTGAAAAGGTAATGCCATCTGAACTGAGAAACAATATTTGTCCTTCATAAAATTCTTTATGCAAAGCTAAAACCTTCCTGGTGCATATTCATTTCAAACTTTTTACAGCTTGTTTCGGAAAATACAAATTGGTGGTTAAAGTTCTCGTAAAACATTGATTCATAAAATGAAATGACCTTCAGTTCAGGCTAGATTCAAATAAAAGGCTCCCAGTTTAATCCTAGGCAAAAACATGAAATGTAGACACCTATATTTATTGCAGTTCAAAAAGTTGAAGGCAGAGAAAAAATGCAGTTATGAGTTCCCTGTGAGATTGTGTTTATATTAGATAGGAAAAGTTTGCGTTCATTCCCCTTAAAATGTTGTGTTCATTTAATGTGGTCCCTGTTCATAACTGTGTTGATCAATAGTCAGACATAATACAGAAGCCAAGATAAAAAGAAAACAATTAGGATTGCAGTGAATGATGAAAAATCTGGCTGTTTATTTTAAAAGGTTGTGGGTTCAAACTGCACAATGGCTTCAACGGGAAGCTTAATTATTAATATGCCTTCATTACAATCTCAGAAAAAAATATGTACATAAGCTATCACTGGTGCTACCCTTTCAAAAAGTACCTAAAAAGCACAAATTGGTACAAAAAGGGTACAAATACACCAATCCATTACTAATACATGCTAACAAAGTTCAATTAATGTAGATTTAAATGATACCTGTGAGTCAAGGTAGTTAGTCATAAAATATTTGGTTCTTCATAACAGTTACAGTAGGTATTAAGTGTTATGTAATATGCTGCCATGTTGCGTCCCTTAATGCAGGTAAGTATTCCCACCTCTAAGGTTGGAAATGTATGAGAGGGAGTTGTATTGTAGTTATTTCCTTAGGGCCAAAACAGTAACAGATCAAGGCTATGAGAGCCAATATCTTTTAAATATAGAGATACAAAATGTCTTTGATCTACACCAGCATCACATATCACATAAGACCTGTGTCTCCAGGGTTTTGACAGCAGAACCAAAAAAGGTACCTGAGATTGTTTTCCAGTCAGTTCAAGTGCTCAAATAAAACATGCGTTAACGTAACATTGTTTCGAATCTCTTTACGTTTTAGCTGATGTTTGACCTGACTGATGCATTTTTATAACTTTAAATTAGAAAAACAAAGCATACTTTCAGGAATTAGAAATTCTGCATTGTGACATTTAGCAAAAAGTCTTTCACTATAAGGGCCCTATTTTAACGATTTAAGCACACTGTCTAAAGCTCACGGTCTAAACGGCATTGTCCGAATCCACTTTTGCTCATTTAACGATGGGAAAATTGTTTATGCGCCAAATGTACGGCCTAAAAGGGTTTTTCCTATTTTCCTAATGAGTAATGGGTGTGTTTTGGGCACAAGGTGCAATAAACTAATGAGAGTCTTAGCACTCATCCACTTTAAAAGCCAGTTGCGCCTGGCGCCATGTCTAATCCCTATTGAGAAAGGGGAATTTGTAAACTAAAAAATTAATCGGAGGAAGAAGACTCCCAGTTTAAGATAAATGTTAAAAAATTGTGTTATTTTCATTTTTTATTGAAATTGTTATTTTTTTTAAATTAAAACCTTTGAAAGCCGTTTTCTTTCAGTCATAGAAGTGAAAATAGCAGGCTTTTAATTGCTGTAAATGTATTTTTATCCTACATAATCATTGTAATTTCATACAAATAATTTGGAAACATTTGGAAACATGCTTTTTTGGGGCGTTAAGTAATGGCGCAAACACCAGTAGTATTACACACACAAACATTAGTAAATCGCATTATCTGAATCATTTAAATAATCTCCTCCCATAAATGTTGTGTTTGAAAGGGAAATTCCTCGTATTGCAATACAATAAGGTCAGTCGCAAAAATAATTAGACCACACATTTACAGTGCTTTATTCACTGCGCCTCTTTCATAAATCCCAACATTATTTAATGCCAACATGATGTTTATAGAAACCCAATAAATTAACTTTTCAGTTTGAATTATGTAGTCTTATTGTTTTTTTAGTTTGAATGTACTAATTTATAACATTAGTAATTAGAATTGAGTTGCTTCATGAAACACTACCAGTCACTACCAAAGGCTTCATCTTTAAGAAACAGTCGATAAATTAGAGTTCTTATATAATATTATCTCTTATTTTCACTTTATATGAATGCAGGATTAAACCCAGGGACCTAGATAAGCTTGGAACAGATTATATTGGATTGCTTTGGCTCTAAATTGTTATCTACCAGTGTTGGGAATATCCGCAAATAGTTTTAAACAGTTTGTTTTAATGGCATCGTATCTATAAGTTGAAGTCTTTCAGTTTAAAGCACAAATGAGAGCCATTTCACCGTGTGTCAGAGTGCTGAATCTGGGCAACACACAGTAAGGTGCAAAAGTGTCAGCCTTTTTCATTGGCCTTTCTGTTGGTCACACTCACAAATCACTCATAGTCTCAGAGGAGACTACAGATTGATTTCCTTTAAATCACGGCTTTGGAAAGCAGCCCCACAGTCCCCATGTCTTAAACTCTTGCTAAAGATGTGATGAGGCCAGGAACATCACCCTATGCCCGAGGCGTCAGTCATGTGCACATTATACAGGTCTCTCCCCAGCAACAGTGAAAGCTACAATGCACAGAACAAACACCAGGTAAACAATGAAAGTTGTGCAAACCGCACCGCTTAAATGATCACTCCCGTTTCACAGGAGTGGCTGAAATATCTGGGTGTGCCCATGAGAAGCTTGCCCGATTGCAAGAAAACATGTCGTGCACAGATAAGCCATGCTGCTGGGGTGTGGATCAAATCCTCAACAGCTGAAAGAAACTGGACTTGGTTTTTCTGAGCAATGTAATTTCCTTGTTATTTTGATGATGAGGGATGAATAAAGCCCTGACTATAACAATAACTATAAAGTGCTGCTATTTAACACTGTCATCTGAAAAAAAAAATATTGCCGACATGGACTCTCATCAATCCAGCTTTGAACCGCTTTTGTGGTCTTAACATCTAACAGAAAAACAGGAAAGTGATTTGTATCATTTGAATTAGCATTATACAGGCAATAAATACAGAATGAAGACGTGTTTCTTCCAGCAAGGTCACTGTTATCTCACGGCTTTGAATTCATCGTTTAATGAATGCATATGTCAGACATTTTTCTTACTCGCAGAGCCATGTTAATTCATACTGATATGTTTGACTGACAAGTCAGAATTCAATACAATGTGTGGCGTTTTTATTTGCATAAATAATATGGCGTGTCTTTGAACAATGGTACAGGGCATAAAGTAAAAATGCTAAAGCTTTTTAATAAAATAATAATAATAATAGTAATAATAAATCAAAATATGCGAAAGAAATGAAAATGTTCCTGCAAGCTTTTGATTTCATTGTAATTGCCATTAATGTGTAGTTGCTCCTGTATCTTCCGTGCGTTTTTCCAAAAGTGAATTGCTAAAATTTCAGTGATGTGTGAAGCATTCAATTCAGGGATTTTTTCAAGTACAGCAAGAGAGGAATCACTTTAAATACGAATAGATGAAGGCCCCTGTGTGAGTCATAAATGAAAAATACTGTGAATCATTGATGGCCTTTTATGTCTGAATAAACAGGAAAGTCTTAGAATGGGAAGAAGACCTAGCAGTGAAAGTAACCTATTTTAATTATTTTGTATTTATTTGTATTACCTACCATAGTGTATATCTTAAACCCTGGCAAAATCACTGTACAACATTCCCTCTTTTGTTATCATGTTACTGTAAATCTTAGACTACTGGGCTGGGAGTAAAATAAAAGACTGAGTGGTAAAACATACTGAAAGAAGGACCAGATGACTATAATACATTCTAATACTGTGGATAAAATCTAGCAATCGTTTTCTACATTTTTTGTTTCGAGTGTTGCTCTGTAGGGTGGAGTGAAATACAACGTTAAGACTAACTTTCATTTAACATCAACTGTATATCCTAAACCTGTCATGGCTTGAATTGGGGAATGCTGGTCTACCAGAAAGTCAAAATGCTGACATTAAATGCTTATCATCTTTAAATAATACAGACTGCTTGATCTTTTCTGACTCATTGCTATTTAATATTGGGAGCAGTGCTGAAAAATCATGTGCCAGTTATATGAAAGCCTTCTTGATTTTTTTGTTTAGTTTACTTCAATGTAATTTATTTCTTTAGTGCTTTCACAATTCTGCAGACAAAACAATAGAGACAAAAGATAAAGACAAAAAGACAAAGGGACAGAGCTAATGAAAATTAGTGCCATAAACTGAAACAGACTCGCTTATATATAAAACATTTGCTTTGTTTAGATCAAGGTCATTCACAGAAACATTGTTGATTTAAGAAAATATCACAGATGGCCTCATTTAAAACTATAATGTCTAGATGATTATGTGAGGCTGACAGTTTTAATATGTTTTTGTGTTTATCGTTACAGGTCATTGCGATCACAATGGACGTTTTTACAGATGTAGACATCTTTAAAGAGGTTGTAGATGCATCAGTTCGGGGTGTTCCTGTTTACATTTTACTGGATCATAATCACTTCAAAAGCTTTCTCAATATGATAGAAAAACAGGACGTCCAAATTCAACAACTTAGAGTAAGTATTTTAAAGCACAGAATCTATCACTTAAGCAAGCATGCTCACCCCATGGCGTCAATATTTGACGACACTTGACCATGCGTCAATATGTTGACTCGGAGGGTATACCTTTCGCGTCATTTTTTGACGAACTGGGGACTTCAATACTATTAAGTCCGTTGCATTCTCTTTTCTTATTTTCTTACCATTTTCGCGTCGGTTTAGGGTTAGATTTACATTATGACATCCCTACCCAAACCTAACTCTAACCCCAACGCCAGGTGACAACTGTTTAATTTCGCGTACCTAACTCTAACCCCAACGCCAGGTGACAACTGTTTAATTTCGCGTACACTGTTTAATTTTGCGTAATCTAACCCTAAACCGACGCGAAAATGGTAAGAAAATAGGAAAGAGAATGCAACAGACTCAATAGTATTGAAGTCCCCAGTTCGTCAAAAAATGACGCGAAAGGTATACCCTCCGCGTCAACATATTGACGCATGGTCAAGTGTCGTCAAATATTGACGCCATGGGGTGAGACTGTGTTACAACGGCAGAATATAAAGTAGTGCTTATGTTTTTTTTTAAATGTCTCATTGTTGATTAAACATAATAATAATAATAATAATAATAATAATAATTGTATTATTTTGGATTTTGGATTCATTTAGCCTTTCTAAGGTTAGTTAGTTACTCTACATAACAAGAATTGTATTATGAATTTGCATATATATTTATTTAAATTAACATAGTTTTTTATGTATGATTCACTTTTCTATGATTTTAGAAAAAACTGCAAAACCATAAAAGGCATGAAAAGTAACAAAACCAAGCAATGAATGCATGTTTCCAAGATAAAGTATCAAAAACAACCCCTGGTAAACATTTTGATGGGATCAGATTTCCCTCGTTTTTCTGTGTTGAGGCTAATGTCAAAATACTGACTGACAGAAATAAATATAGAATGATTAATGTCAGCAACATTATCCAAAAAATGACATGCTGTTACTCTCTACTCTGCTGTTACTGACTTGCAGGGATCTTCTACCTTATTTATCTTTTCAGGCTGAGCCAGTCTTAACAGATAACTCTAATAAACCATCTTAGTCAAATAAATGATGAAATATTTATGGTCATGAACTTTTTGTAAACATCATTCATTTGGTCATGATTTACATATTTGTTCCTTATAAAGTGTTCAAATGTGTGTTCTCATGTTTGAAATTGCCCAGAAATGTTTATGGATTAATGCCATCTCAGTTAAAAACTGCTGCTTCCTTTCATCCTAGAAGGCATTGAGTATTAATATAACGATTATGACTCATCAGTGCACCGTTTAGCATCATGTGACAGCTGCTGAATCAAATCCTTACATATTTTATTCATATAAAATTATATATTTTTTCCTTTAAACATAAATACCCCAGGCTTAAGTAAACTGATATGGTCTAAAACGTCGACAAAATGCAAAAAAATACAGCAGATATAAGCATTTCAATCATGGCCCAAACTTAACTTCCGGTAGAGTTCTGCATAGAATCAATAACAACAAAGTCCCTCTTGTAACTCATAACAAGCTAAATAAATAGCTAGTAAATTACCTTAGACTCTATAAAAATGGTGCTAAAAATACTAAGAGTAGTTTACTGGATAGTAATCATAGATGAACCATTTTAGTGCTAAACCTCACCTATGTAGAACCTGTGTAGCACCTATATAGAACCATATTGTTTCATGTTGAACCATAAGAGGTTTATTCATGCTTTACCACCACTAAAATGGTTCCCCTATGATTACGAGCTTCTAGTACTAATTAGCACTATTTTTTAAATAGTAAATCAAGCTTGTCAACCAATAAAATGAGCTTACGTTACTGTGTAAAATGAATGTATCCAATGTGAGCTACAGACCGGTTGTTAACCGGAAGTTAGCTTCGGGCCAGCCGCGTAACCATGGCAATGCGCATGCATCCAATGAAACCATCTAAGAGCATTTAAAGTGTGGAGTTTGGCCTGTGCGCTAAAAAGTCTAGAATTTTGCTGACGTCATCATACACTTTAATCTCTTTAAATTTCATGTCCAATCAGATGCTCTCTGAATGCTGAAGTGACCCTGCCCCTACATTGTGCAGAAGCTCCGCCTGAAATCACAAGCGCCTGAGATGAGACACATGTTAATAGATTTACTTGATTAATAGATTAACTGAAGACTCATCTCTTTTGTTTGTTCTTTGAAATATAAAGGAACAGTATGTAAGAAATTTATATCAATTAATCATAAAATGGGCCTGATATGTCACTAGACATTAAGAAATCATTATACTTTCAAATACTTATATCACTCACAACAGTGGTCTGGCCAGGATATTATCATTTAAAAAGTGTATTTGCAGCCTTCAACTGATGTTTATGTTGTCATTGTGTGTATTGGCCACCAGTTGTGTGATTGCAGTACCAGTTTTGGCCACAATCCTACATACTGTTCCTTAAGATTTTGATTTGATTATGGAAACCTTTTAAATTAGTTTTAATTGGATGTAAATTTCTAAGTGGATTCGATTGTATTTTTATTTCTTTTTTTTTACTCTACATAACTTTGGGCAACAGAGTTGCGTTTAAATGTGCTATACAAATAAATGAAGTTGAGGTTGATCAAGTTACTACTTCTTATGATAGTGGCACATACGTATAGGATAAGAAATGATTTAGACAGTGTAAATATGCTTTCTATAGGGGTGCATGAAGTCTGACATTGCGTCAGTGTCAAGCAACGCACACACATACTGTACAGGGTGCACTGTGCCGAAAACAGAGTGAAGAAGATCAAAGGTCACGAACGGTTAGACAGCTTCCACATTATAAACTGCACTGAAGAGTGAAGAGAAGACAAACACCGCTGCATACACAAAAACATAAATTGCATATCAATGTTATCATTGTTTATTCTGTAATAACAGTTTCTATAAGACTTTATTTTAATACAACTGTGGCTCTCACAAGCGTTCAAATGCAGTTTTTCTGGACTGCCCCATAAACAAAACACTTCAAATTATTATTTTAAAAAGAGGGAGGGTCTTCTCAATAGTTTCATAATTTTAGTTGACACCACCTCTAATAATGCTGCACATTCCAAGGAACTTTAGTGAGCCTTTAAATCCCTATGTTAGACTATTCTATACAATCTGTTAGAGCTCTAAGCAGGTTGCATTTTTCAAAGCTGTACAAAAAGGTGCCACCAGACATCTTTTACTCAACAGCCATGACCCTTTAAGGGGCTTTTTACACCTGGTCACTTCATTGTTTTCTCTGATCAAAATTCAAACTTTGAGAGAGTGTTTTGTGAAGCGCTTTTCCCCGACATGGTCCTTGTCAGTTTTCACACTGTCTCACTCTACTGCTGCTCTGTACTGCACGCTCCAGCTCATGTTGAGCAAGGAGATGCGCGTCCCCTGCCCAACATACAGTAAACATATATGTAAACATGCATAAGTGTCGTCTTGAGTTTTTTTTTAAGGCGAGTAACGAATAGTGTATTTGGATTTTGTAGAGAAGAAGATCGGATTTATATTTGTTTTGCTAAGACGCATTTATGCAGCCTAATGTACTGTAAAAGGAACAGTTTTAACAAAACATGATCTGATCAGAGAAAACACATCAAGTGACCAGGTGTAAAAAGCCCCTATGTCTGAGAAAGTACACACACTGTTGGTATTGTTGTTTAGGTGTTCACTTCTGTAGTTTCACAGATGGTACATAAGCCATAATTTAATGCTATAACAGCATTGTCGATTCATCAGCAGTGATAAGACCTGACCCTTGACTTCAACACAAACAAAATTACTATTATTATCTTTCTATGTTTGCAAAGCTGCAATGGAGCATGTTTTACAAGGCAAATTTTTTTTAAAACAGGTTTAACACGTCTCTTTGTTATATCTCTTAAATGTACAATGAAGCACGGTAAAAATATTTTTTTATTTGAAATGAAACTCTGCAAGACCAAGGATATGTCAAAAACAAAATAAGGTTTCTTTTTCGATTCAAAAACACTCAAATTAGTATGGTTCTGTTCTGGCATAGCAAAGTAATAAATGCTGAATGGACACTTGATAACTTCAAGTAATATACAATGTTTATTCATTGGTATATCAAGAACCAGCACATTGAAGATTGACTCACAATAGATTGCTAGTTTGAAATTTCTGAAAGGAATAGATTAGCTGTTAAGATGACTATAAGGCAAAGGGCTGTCCGACAAGAGATGAAGCTGGGAATAGAGAAGGGTGTTGAGAGCAGCTTGCATCCAAAATGCAGTAAAGTGGCAGCTTGCCAGACAACAAATGAAAGAAGATCTTAAAAAGATAGGATCGATGTGTGACATGAAGATGTCGGAAGCATACTATTAGAAGTTGAGATTGGCCGAGTGTCATCTGACTGCGGTCTTTGAATTGCATAAACAACCAGATGCCTGATTTCAAGTTGACTTTCAGGACATTTAATCTTGTTATGGTAAAAATTGATTTTCACTTTCTTGTTTTTCCTGCAGAATATGAGGATACGTACAGTTAAAGGCCAGGAATACTGCTGCAGATCTGGGGCAAAGTTCTATGGAGCAATGGGGCAGAAATTTCTCATTGTTGACTGTAAAACAGTGTTTTTTGGATCATACAGGTAAGGATGGTGAAGCTAGTAGGTTACTGTCGGATGCAATTTTTAACAATTTACGTTAATAAACACTGCTGGCAATCAAGTAGTGTCTTGTTACAGATACATTGTATCATTTGTTACCTAATCTGAAGATGTAAACTGCACTTTGTTCATCTTTTGATGTCATAGCTTCATGTGGTCTTATGAGAAGATGAACCTCAGCATGGTGCAGGTTATAACAGGCCAGCTGGTGGCAAATTACGATGAGGAATTTCGGACATTGTATGCTCGATCGACAATCCCAGCTCCATTTCAGACTGCCATTGAAAACCAGTCTGATGTAAGGCCAAACGGTAAAGCGGATGGATACCTCATTAATTCCAGCATCCCCTTTGAAAGAAAAGACCACTTAAGGCACACGCTTGATGCAGTTTACCGGCAAACCTGCGAAAGGCGTTCAGGATTTTCACCTTTGAAGGAACATGAGGAAAGGCAGCTTACTACACCACAAACGCGTCTCCTTCAAGAAGCATCAGAATTTTACAAAAGACACAGCTATGCGGGAGAGCGACAGGAACCTGTATATATTCCACAGTTGTCAAAGTTTGGCTCCAGTAATTGGAACGTGGCAGCAGCAGCAGCGACCAGCCGTTATGGTGGTTTTTCTAACAACATGGACAACCAATACGAAAGTTACGTCATTAACCCGATGTACAGAGGTTCAAACATGCGCCAGTCTTACCATGGCCACGACAAACAGATTCTTAACATGAGGCAAAAGCTTCCCAGTTTAGCTAGTACGTCCAAGTCTTTCCTTCGTACGTGGAGGATAGAGTCTTACCTTAACAGCCACAACGATGCACCCTATGGGGAGAACTACGATTATCTGGACCAACACGAAATGGAGCAATATAAAATGGGGGCTCCTCAACACTCTCGTATTAGGTCGTCAGTTGTTTTCACATCCACCATACCGGAGCAACCAGAGACAAATAGCTACTCTAATAATTCGATGTCCTCCAACCACGATCCAGCACGAATTCAATCATGTACTCATCACATTTATTCTTCAGCCCAGTGGAATCAGGCAGGTGCAACACAATATGATGACTACAACATGCAGAGGAAGCGCAACACACCGACTTCAGAACATTCAGGAACCAGCACAAGTTACTGCTCAGGCAGAGATGCAATATATGCAAGTCTGAACAGAGCTAAAAACAGACTTCCGAACAAGGAATGTTACATCCAGCAAGAGAACTTGTACAAGAGACATAGTTTGGCTGAGCCCAGGTGCAATACATACAGAAGTGACATGAACGAGCCCTCTAGTCACATGTATGCTTCTTTGCCTAGAGGACAAACGGATAAGGTTTTGGTAAATGAGAATCCCAGAAGTGGACGGTACCCACAGAATCTGAAAGAGGATCAGAGATCTGTCTCACATCATGATTTCCAAAAGACAGATGAGAGCACAACTACCTCAGGAAACATATGGCAAGAGCCTCCTTCGAGAACGGTGTCAGCAACATTACTAGAAAGAGAGGAGAATCTGCCTATAAAAACTAATAGCACATCATCGCCACGCTTCTTTAAAAGGAGCACCAGGAAAATAAAATCTCTTCTAAACATCCCGCAGAAGAGGGACAGTTCACCCAAAAGGAAGAATCCTGCAAGTCTTAAGACTGGTAGCAGCACAGACACAATTCTTTCCGACGACGAATCTGTGAGAGACAAGAAACATCAAAGTAGCACTACTGGTTCCATCAGATCGGCTGGAAGCAGCAGATTCAGGCGCACAAATGGGAAGATTCCTAGTATTGAGAATCACTCTTCCGCTGTGTTGGGAGAAACCTCTGCACCTCGGTTCAGCACCGAAGAAATTCACAGCCCAACTACAAGTGATGTACAGATTACCAAAACACAGGAGGAAACCTCAGTCATTACTCAGAATGTGAGGTCAAACTCAACTCCAACCAGATCGGATCTATTGCCAAAGCAACAAGTGTCAGCAAACAGGCTGTATAGCAGATTTGAGCCACTTTGCTCGTTTGAGACGAAGCATCCATCAGAAGGTCGTTCTGCCTATGTGTCTTCAAACAGCAATGCAACGGTAAAAACGAGAAATTCTGTGTTTTTGAGAGGAGAAACTTTTAATAACCATAATAGTTACACAAGCCAACAGACACATGGACATGACAACAGATTTGGTCGTTTCATTCAAAGGGTTGGAAATATGATACACAAGAAATACTGATGCGCCAGTGTAAAGTGAATAAAATGTTAAAGCTAAAGTGTGTCATTTCTAGGACCCCTGCATAACCAATAGAATTGCCTGTTGGTTTGATAAACAAATGCCCAAAGCATGCTCCATTGGTTGAGCCAGTGACTTGTAGTGATAACAGAGAACACCAGTTATTGCAGAAAAAAAATGCTGTGAAACCAGAAATTGTGTTTATGAAAATTCAGCTTCCAATCATTTTCCTATGCACACTCTTAACACACCATTATTACGATGCTTATGCATTTACAATTCCAAAAAGCTACGGCTTTTGCAGCAGACATAGCTCTCTTAAACATTTAAATGTTGTTTTTCAGACATGATGTTTCTGCATGCTGCTTTTTGCAAAAAAAAATCTATAGAAAAGCCATTTTCTATGGTGCATGTAAACAATGTTGCTATGTTGGGCTGGGTGGGATGCTCAAAAAGAGCAATGTTTTGATACTGTCACAGAGCTACAGTGTTTACACTTTCGAGGTAATCAACCTGCTGATGGTTTACTTATAGTCTGCATATCAATTCAGCAGAGGAAAATTATTTTTATTTTACAAATTACACACTTAAGCTTTAAAATTGTAGGACAATGTTTACTTGAATGCATTACTGCTGATGCCAGTGTTGAAGGTCTGCATTATAACCTGTTAAAAGTGCTGCAAGTACTGTTACACTGCCTCTCTCTTGTAGTCAGACTCAAAATAAATCCTTCTTTTCATGATATTTGTGCACTAAAAGAGATGATGATGTCTTGAGTGGGGCTATGGGCAGATGTAATGATAATAATTTCGTAATTTCTCTCACTTGAGTAATTGTTACTTTGAAATGTTAACTGTGGATGAAACCTCCCATTTTGGTCTGATTGCAATTTGTAACAAACCGTTCTTACAATCATGAATTGCACTTCTGTCTGAAGAGCAGCTTCCCCAAAATAGCACATCTTGTCATTGTTAAAGCTGACATTAAAAAAATGGAACACATGCAAGATAAATAAATGTTGGTTAATGGGAAACTGGTGCTTAGCTAATCATTAAATGTAACAAGCCATACCAAAAAAAAAAAAACACTGCACTGGCTTTTGCACTTTTTGCATCTTTAGGTCAACATGTTGTTTGTCTTCAGATTGTTTTGAAACTAAAGGTACATATTAAAAAAATATGAAAATATATTGTTGACTCTAATTTCACAAAGTGAGCATTTATGAAATGAATCTGTATGCCCCCTCCAGTTACTGTTGCTAACTCGGACAAACAAGCAAAGTTGCGTACAATGACTGCTGTCAGTGTAAAAATCATTTTCCAAGATGTTTTTGATGCATTCTGGCCACAGAAAACCCACCACTCATCAAGGAGCATTCAATTAGGATTTAAATATGCCATTGATGAATATGTAAAAGATTTTTAAATAAATATGGTGGGTAACAATATTAAGTTAGCTGTTAAAGTGGCCTGTCGCACAACTGAATCCAAAGCAGACATTTTTGCTATGTCCTGTTTGGGTTTAAGATATGGATGAAAATAATTCCATTGCCCATCTTCTCAGTATACCCGGGATCAGTCTCAAGTACCCCAGAGACATAATTTTACCTTTAAATTTATAACATAAACACAGCTTCTCTATGGCGCTGAAACCTGAAGAGTTCCGGTCCCCATGAAACAAGGTAAAATTAGGGCTGCCAATAAAATTCCAATAGATGTCTAACCATAACCCAAGAATAGACAATGCTAATACTTTTACAATATGTAAAAAAAATAAAAGCAAACACCTTGAACACCTGTTTACTTTGCTGACATGATGGAATATCATACATCTTCAAGTTATTTTGGCAAAAACAGTATGTAACCAAATTCAAGGTTATTTAAGGTGGAAGTGGGTTACTCATACCTGGACTATATTGGGTCTATAGTTAGCCGTTATTTTCACTGTCTCTGTTTTTGCTTGCTGGATTCTATATATATATATATATATATTGTTTTATATGTTTTAGGCCACCATCACCAGTTTGGCGATTTTAGCCAGTTTAAATGTCCATCCATATTTTTTTTCACTCTTTTTATTACGATCAGTGTTGGGTGTAACTAGTTACAAAGTAACTAGTTACTGTAATAATATTACTTTTCTCAGTAACTAGTAGTGTAAGGCATTACCCGTCTGAAAATGGTAATATTATTACAGTTTCCCGAGCTAGTTACTTAAGTTACATTCGCCAGTAGCACCTTCATCACACAAGGCACAAAACACAGAGAACAAAAGGGAAGGGGAGGAGGGCGTGAATGGAACAGTGATTGGTCTAAGTTTGGCACAAGGTATCATTTACCATCACCGATTGGTCGACACCCGGCAGCCAGCAGCACAGAGCGGCAGCGGCACACTCAAAGACAGATCGGGTAAATGGAAGCGTCAACAACGGCAAGCTCTTTTTCAGAGGAAGGTTCCCAGCAACAGAAAGCTAGTTTCGACGGGTGGAGATTCGGTCACATTTTATTATGTTCAACGGAAGGAAAATAACTTGACGGTGAAGTGCACACTCTTTAATGTTTTTCCAAACGCTCTTGTCCAGAAAAAAAATGTAACTAGTAATATAACTAGTAATATAACTAGTTACTTTCTCCAGGGAGTAATAAAGTAAAGTAAGGCATTACTATTTTTGAGAGTAATATGTAATACATAATATATTACTTTTTTGAGTAACTAGCCCCAACACTGATTACGATACAAATAGAAAATAAAGGAAATATGTACACAAAATTAAATAAAAAACAATTTTCAGAACTAAAGTCTTCATCAGGCACCAGTCAGTATTTAGTGTGACCTTTCTTGGTATAAAACACATCTTGAGCTTTATTGAAGAGACTGAAGTCCTGAAGTCATTTGATTAGAATTAAAAGTTGGGATTTAATTTTTTTTAAATAATATGGGGAAAAAGAACTATAAATTAGAACTAGTTCAAAATTTTGAAAATATGAAATAAACTAGTTCATTTTAAAATTTGTGAACTGTGAACTGAACTAGTTCATGTAGAAAGTTAACTTTCCCAACATTGGGAGCTGCAGCTGCCTGCTATTGCTCAAGTGGAAGGAGAGTTTACCTTAAATACTTGACACTTCAGCTTATACTTCTATAGTGTTTTTAATACTACATACACATTTCCTGTATTTTCTGCTTGTATTCTAATAAAGAGACTGAGAAATAATTATCATTATACAATTGCAAAAACAACACATCTTACTGTAGCATGGTGCCCTAAGGTAGCATTGCTGAACCGCGTCATCATTACCATAAAGTTGAACTGATTTCAACTCTCCTCGACGCTCACACCATACATGACGCGCTGGAGCTCGCCGCAGGCTCTCATTGAAAATGAATGACTTCTGGCCACTTTGACGCTCTCGCTGGTGGCAGTGTGGAAGCACAGTAAGTGTCCGCCATCTTCTGCTGGTTCGTTGTGTATCTCCAGATACCGTTGTGTTTCTCGTCATGCCCTGGTGTCCCTCTTCAGTGTTCCTGGTCAGCGAGCCTCGCGGAGTGTTCCTGATCAGCAAGCCCCTAGGGAGTGTGTCTGTTGAAGAGCCCTGCGAAAGTTATCCTGGATGGTGAAAATCGCGACGTCGTTCCTAAGCCTGTCTTTTGTGTGGAGACCGTTCGTCTCGCTTCTGGTCTCGTGGGTCCGTATCCCCGGCACTGTCTGTCCTTCTATAAACTTAAGTCAAGTCCTGTAAAGTGTTTTTGGGGAATTGAGGTAAAGACAGATGGATTTAGTTTTGAAGTGGGAGCTGTGAAAAGTGACATTTTCTCCAGATCATTGGAAATAACAGGCTTAAGCTACATATCGCACCAAATAGTCCTGTTTTTATCCTTGTGTCATATCAGTCAGATTCTCTGCTACAGACAGATGCCACCTCATAAGTCATAAGTGTAGAGTAGGGTTGTTTTCAGCCAATAAAATAAAAAAACACTGTAATTTTGTATTGTTGGTTGGTCAACAGCACTTCACCAAACCTATTAACGGTGCCTCAGATAACTTTTAACCAATGTATAAATTAATTAAATAAAATATGAATTATGTCTTTGACTAAATTCTGATTAGGTGGGCAGGACAGACGTTTGGGTGGGCTTGGCACATATACTGTAGTCTTAATTGTGAATACTCTATGAAAGCAGACAAAAGGTTCTTCAAAACTCTTCTATACATTCGAAACTGACATCCCCTTTTATAAAATGCATTTATTAACCTTCTAAGACCTGGAGAATTTGTTGTTGACATTTTTTTGTTGTTTTCACCGTAAAACTTAATTCTGTGTAACTGGAACCTGCTGTACACAAACGTGGACAATATCACTGCTTCATGTTCAAAGAAAAATATTTATTTATTATATGTATTGGTGCTTCATAATAAAATAATAATTGATTCATAATAGAACCCTCAAATAGCTGGAAGTATGGCAATATGAAAAAAGACAAACCTCGGGTCTTAGGAGGTTAAAGCCTTTAAAAATATTTTTTTAGAGAAGTGAGTGTACAGCATGGAATAAGGCCATCTGTCAACCCCCACTGATTATAAAGGCTGTACAGGTACATTTCCACCAGGATCATCACACAAATGCAAAGATAATATAGATTAAAGCCTTGAATTTACTGATTAACCATCACCCCAGAGACCACAGTCTCCAATGGTTAAAGCAGCATAAATGGAAATCTATTGCATCTTTTCCATTTTGCTTTATCCATCAATGCATCCCAACACCCTAAACAGCTAATAACTCAATAATTCCAGATGTGGCTTGTGTCACATAACCAACTGAACATAACCAAATATTAATGCATGCTGAAACCTAATGTTATTTTTTGTGCCAAAGTATAAATAAAAGGCATACAGCATGTCATTTAACATGTGTGTATTATGAGTATGAAACTACAGTTTTTAAAATATATTTCATCATAAAATATATAAATACTTACATTACAATAATTTAAAATAAATAATTTATTTACTGTGCTATTTTAAACTACAAAATTAAGGACACAAACATATAGGGGTGGTTTCCCGGACAGGGATTATCTTAAACCAGGAAGGCTAAAAAAAAACCCAATAGGCTACAAATGAATGAGGAAATATTTTGTCAGGGTCTGTGCGTCCTCTGTTTCTGTAGCATCTTCTTCACTTGAATAACAACATCCGCACGAGATGCTCTGGAAGAAGTCTGTAGGTGTGCTCTGCTCCTGAGTCTTGGTAACTAATTGGTTGTACGCACAAAGGTTCACAAGGCGTCACGGCGCACTCCGACTCTCAGTTTCATTCCCGTCCCCCCTCTCTCTCTCCGCTTTATTCACGCGGTGTCAGTCTTCCGCGATGCAGAGAGAGACCCTGGGAGCGCGCAGAAGATGTCCGGGACCACCGTTAATTACGACAGCTGTAACGACTGTCTGCCAACAGCGCAGCACGCAAACTTCACGGACATGTACGCGCATCCCCACTTGGATGAAGATGATGAACTTCTGAAGTACATCTGGAAAGAATACTTGCATCCCAAACAGTATGAATGGGTGCTCATAGCTGGATATATTATCGTTTTCCTCGTGTCTCTGGTCGGAAACACCTTGGGTAAGTTTGGAGGCTATGGGGCAACTTGGCAAAGATGTTTAAGTGTTAGACAAAAAAGATTTTTGAGCCTATTATTATTATTTCTGATACTATAATTTGGTATTGCAATTTAGGCATTTTATTTACGCTTCTTTAAAGTCATTCGTGTTAGAAAGAGACTGATGCATTATTTGGTTTGCGCTTCGCTTCGTACAGTATTTTCGGGAAAGGTTACTCAGGTATTAAACATTTGTGTGGTGTCTCCTCACATTCAAGTCTTTGGATACATTTAACAAAAATTGTTGCCCGAGTCTTTCATCAATTTTTTTTTTTTTAATAGCCTACGTGCAGCGTTTAATGTTTTAAAAGAACAGTTCTCAAATCCTCATGCAATCAACGCTTTGTTGCTGAGGATCACGATACATAAAATCATTTATCGTTTGATTTTTTTCTATGGCACTAAGGATGGTGCATTCGACCACTTGTTTGCAATTCAAGTTTGCGGCTTTTCAGAATGACAGCACATCACTAGTGATCTAGATATCTTGGATAACTAGATGACTGAAATAATATGAAATCTTCAGTCACATGCTTTCATTTGCTATTCTCTTTAAAGGAAAAATGTGTCATTTCTGTGCCACTAGGGACATCATATGGAATTGCAACCTTTCTGCCTGTTGAACAGCTCAACCGGTGGTGTGAATGTGGGGCACTTGTTTATCCAAACAATTAGAGATAGTGAGATTGTTTGTGTGGAGCATGGGTTTCGTTGTTTAGCTCTGGCAGTTAACCCTTGCTGCTGTAATTATGAATGACATAAGTGGAGAAGACTCTTGCTAGATGTCGCTTCATAGATCTCAATTATAATAAATGAACTGGAATATGAAAAAGCCAATATCTGTTTTAAACCTGAATGAATATTGCCTGTATGCATTTAGCAGAATTTTGCAAACAGCATTTTTCGTTAATTCTCTGGAAGCTATGTGACTGGCTTGTGATAGGATTTTATGATTGACAGGAATGTGGATGACCTCACAAAAGCATGATAATCTGAAATTTGTAGGTGAAATGAGAGCGAAAATGCTGCAGTCAGTCATGGTGAGATAAAAGAAGTGACGTCTTTTATAAATGTATCAGAATGTGTTGCACATAACTTTTTTTGTCCTGGTTCTCAAAGGAGCACCTGGAAATGTTGCTTGGTACTCACACTATTCACAGCACAAGACATCCTACATGCTGTCATCATCACTAATCTCCTGGTAGACGATGATGTATATAAAATAAAATACGCCTGGTTATTGTTTTTCACCCATGTAACCTTCATAAATTACTAGCCTAACTCAAATAAATTTCAAAATATTGTTAAAGACAAGTAAATGGTCAGAAATAAAATAATATACAATAATTATAAATAAATGCATACAACATAACAAACATTCTAAATGAAATAAACAGTGCTGTTCATGTTTTTGTCTGTAGATTTTAGATACAGTACAGAAACTAAATAAAGTTATCAGATAATACTGCATAATCTCTTCATTGTGTGATCTGAATGAATCCTTATTAAAGTTACAAAAGTTAATTAGTCAAAACAAGGAAATACCATTTTCATAATTTTGATTAACATTAATCAAAATCTAATGTTCAGCACCAGACAACATCAGGTTTATACTCTTAAAATGCTGGGTGTACTGTCACTTTAAATGCACGGATCCAATACATTGTTACACACACATTCTCAACTGCCTGTATTTATTTAATGTTAAAAAGACTTTTACTTCTGTAATCAGGGCATTTTAAGATAATTTTGTTTTAAACTGTCCGCTCAAGTGCAAGAAAACAAATTCAGTTGGCATTTGCGCGTTTGACTTTACATTTTGCTGTACAAAGACAGAACGCAAATGCCAATGAGTTTGTTTTTCTTGTAGTTTTTCTTGCTAGCAAGCTGTCTGAAGCCTTGAGATATGGCAACCCTGTATCACGAAATTATGTACCTATAGTCAAGTAAATTTTGGATTCTTTTCCGTGATACTGTCATGTTTTTCAGTGTTTAAACGTGACTGTATCACGTATTTCTGTTTATGTGTCACTGTCATGTATTGGTTACTTAACTGCTTTTTCCTATTTTCAAACCATTGCCGCTTAGGTTTATGTTTAGATTTGGTGTTTGCGTTAGGATGTCACTTTAAGTGTTGGTTTATAAAAAAAATTCTGATTTATTTGTTATATTTTCTGGTTTTTAAACAATTGTCGTCTGGCGTTAGGGTTAGAGTTGGGTTTGGGTAAGGATGTCATTTTATGTAAATCTAACCCTAAACCGAAGCAACAATGGTAAGAAAATAGGACAAAACAGTTGAGTAACCAATACATGACAATGACACTTAAGCAGAAATGCGTGATACGTTCATGTTTAAACGCAGAAAAACGTGACAGTGTCACAGAAAAGAATCAAACATTTACGTGTCTATAGGTACGTAATTTCGTGATACTGGGTTGGATATGGATCGTCCTCGCGCTTTAGAGGGGCCTGCAAACAAAACTTATCTAACAACACGTGAGTAAAGTATTGAAATCTTAAATATTTAAATTGTCCTGTTGGCCAGTGACTGTTGCAACTCTGCTAACAAAATACATGAATTATCTTAACAATGTAACGAAATTCCAGCAACGTTGGTATGCAAAAGCACCTTTTAGAGAAGTGTCTGGTGCACATTTTTTTATTTTAATTGCACCTGCGCACCAGTTATGTGCACCCCTGTAAATACACTGTAATATTAGAACTTAAATCACATTATATATTCAAATATTTAATTTACAAATCAAATTCACTTTACATGCTCTCGTGGTTAGACTGTGGTTAAACATGGTAGCAAAAGATTATTCTGTTTACACTGTTTGTCAAAACACCTTTATTTATGTAGCGCTTTATACAACACAGATTATATCAAAGCAGGTGCAAAGTACCAGTTAATTAATTATGAAAGTGTCTGTAAGGAAATCACTTTGATTCGTTTTTTCATAGTTCACTGTATTTTGGGCATTTGGACAAAAAGAGATCATACTGAAGACAACCATGGTCAATGTTGTTTTTACAGACAATAAACCTGCCACACACCTGTTTTACCCCCCAAGCAACACATCTACTATTTAAGCAGTTTCAGATTTTCTCTACACCTGGCATTTTTCAGGATTTTCTCTGCATCAGGAAAAATGTATTGTTCATGGCAACTCAAAACACTTTGAACCATTTGGATTTTCACCACAAATACTGAAATGATTAACAATTTTTAAACAAAATCAAAAATCTCATAGCCTCACAATCTCAATTTTATCATCACAACATTCCCAAGGGTGGGTGGAGATGGCGCAGTGGATAAGACACATGCCTTTGGTGTAAGAGACCCGGATTTGAATCCACTGTGACACACCATTGTGTCCCTGAGCAAGACATTTAACCCCTAGTTGCTCCAGAGGCGTGCGACCTCTGACATATATAGCAATTGTAAGTCGCTATGGATAAAAGCGTCAGTTAAATGTAATTTATTTATTCAATAGATTCAAAGCGAATTACAAATGAGACATCGACAGATGCTGGTACAGAATTCTCTTCTAGCCAGTGGGGCTGAATAACACTACAATAAAATGAATAACTTTATAATGTAATTTCTTTATCAAATACCCTTTTTCTCCCTTAAAAGGTTATAAGGTAGCAGTTAACATGTAGGTCATGTAGGTACAAGGTCTGTCATAGCGCTACTGCAGACTTTAGAGAAGCAACCTTGTCCTTCCTGGAAGTGCACAGATGTGATGATGAGGACATAAAACACGAAGCACTACCAAGCACATTGATGATGCTGTGGGGCCTCTGCTCAGCTGGTAAACAAAATCTCACAATTTCAAGTGAAAGTCCAATTTGTCTAGATAGGAAGGTGACATGTTTCTCTTGAGTGTTCACAACACCTGGTTTCTGGCATTCAGTGACCACTGGGAATGTTTCTCAAAGCACGAGAAAACAGGTGCCTACACTTATATTGCCTAGAGCTTTAGAGCTGCTCCCAGGTCATTACATCACCCCAAGTCCTACCCCTGAGTTATCAGCTGTGTCTTCATTCATTTTCAAGTTTCAGCATGGCGGTCCTCCTGTGGCAACTAACTGTGGGTTCCCAGGGGTGTGCAGGGTTTCACAAAAGTAACAAATCGAGGAGGGGTCAATAAAGACCAATGTCCTGGGCTGCGTTTTCTAAAAGCATCATAAGGCTAAGTAAAAACGATCATACGAATCATCTTAGACTTACGGGCCATTTCGAAAAAGCATCGCAACTCAAGTAGCACTTGAAAATCCTCGTAGATCTACGATTGCTCTGGAGAAATCAATAATCCCTAATTGCATCATAAGTGATAGAGTTACAAGGTCACCATGAATTGCACCTACAGTAAACTTTACTCCTGTGCAATGATGATAATGTAATGTTTCAAAATGTATATTTATTTGTTTGATGGGTTCTTCTTTTGTTTATTGGTTTAATATAAAAATTAAAGACATAAAAATTAAATTCAATCAACCACGTGCAATCCATGATAGTGTTGATATACTGTGTGTCTCAATGCCTTTTACCTATTGGTTAAATTAAGAAGGTAATACTTGCAGAGACATTGTTTTATTAAGAGTGTGTACATTATGCAGAGAACAGTGCTGTACAATAAACATTTTGTATATAGAAAGGCATAAGCTATTAATATAAACAAATAATACTAATTATAATATAAACTAATAATATAAACTGCAAAAGGAATTGCACAATATAGAAAAGATCATTTCACTTGGCACAATTTTTTTAAATGTTTAATTAGTGATTGAACAATATGAAACAATATTTTTACTTGCACATTGGGTGAAGATCATCATGCTTACGGGCATCTGCTACAATCACGAGTCATTATACATGTATAGGTGACATTTCAGCACTTGACAAACGAATAGCGACTCGTATGTAGCACTAAAAGCATGTTGCGTACAATCGTATTTAAGTGGATTTTTGGGAAACGCATGTAAAATAATAATGCTCGTTCAAGTTCAATCGTTATCGGGAAATGCAGCCCTGATCAATAGGAACATGAACACCAACATCTAATATTAGATAGTAATAGGAACAGTTTTAAAGCATTTCAAAGCAATCATCAGGGAATGAGTCACTTTAAGCCATTTATAATGAAATAGGACAAGCAAAACAAAACTGTATTTGTCAATGTGGGTTGGTGTGTAGGATATAATCTTGAATCCAATGAAAGGCTTTGCAATTGAGAGAGAGTTTCTATTACATACACTGTTAACGATTTCCCTGTATTTTTACAGTACGGTACTGGCAGCACGGTTGCCAGTAAGTTACTGTATTTTGGTTTTACAGTACTGTACTGTAATACCATTTTACAGTACACAAACTAGTACTGTATAGTTA
Organism: Paramisgurnus dabryanus; assembly: GCF_030506205.2. NCBI lineage: Eukaryota > Metazoa > Chordata > Actinopteri > Cypriniformes > Cobitidae > Paramisgurnus > Paramisgurnus dabryanus. Next base: position 34,714,427 of record NC_133356.1, on the reverse strand, counting down.
CAAAGCAGTACTGTACTGTAATTTTACAATATTTTATTACAGTAGTCTATTTTTACAGTAATTTACTGTAATGTCTATATTGACCCATAAATACTATTTATTACTTATTACAGTTAATACAATAAATTTATATATAATAGCTAGATATTTAGGTTTAAATCTATAGTTATTAATATGGTAAAAATGCTAAATTAAAACATAATGAATTAAAAGGCAATCCAAGCAATGTATGTATCAAAATTTTATTTAAAAAAACATTTAATTGAAACAAAACATTTAAAACAAGATTTTAAACAATAATAAACATATAAACAAGTTAAATAAAATAAAATCAATAAGTATAAACAAGTTTGGAGACCCCTGCTGTAACATATTTAACTCAGGCAAATAGGACACTGGTCCATAGTTTGAAGTTTTCAGTTTAAAGTCCATCATCGACTAAAAGGTAACATTTCACTGTGGTAAAAAGAACACTGGCCCATAGTTTTAAATATTCTACTTGAATTTCATTGAACACTAAAAATAAATTAAAAATTAAACTGTGGCAGACAGACCACAGTGGCCTTTACTTTGAAGTCGTCCATTCGAACTCAATCAGGGACTGCATGAAGCTGTTCACATGGGGGTTAATCACCACAGCTTTTCTCTGCACCAAGTTCCTTGTCTTTTTGCTTGCTCCTTGTCTGGATGTGCACTTTTTCCCATCTTTGGACTTAATTCTGTCCAGAAACCTGTTAGAAATATCATAAACATTAAGTCAACAAATATAAGATAGAAAAAGATTAAAAAAAAAACTAAACTCAGCCTTGAACTTACTCCTATTCTGAAACCTTTTGCTCTTATTCTACTGTTCCACACCTAATTACATTAAAATACAGAAGATTCACTTACCTCGGAACAAACTCTTTCCTCAATGGACAGCATCCACCTGGATCCTGTCATGATTGAATGTCCTGAACAGAAAGTAAAATTGTTACTGATTTGGACACAACTTTTTATTCTGAAAACAAAATCTTTTGTCAATAAAGTCCAGGGACACCTCTGCTCAATAAATACAATTATTAAATTTCTTATAACCAAAGTCTGAATATTTCTGTTTGTATATTTCTACATGGCAAACTAAGACAATTGTGTACATGTTGTGTATGGTCGTGTTACAGTGTTGTGTGTGAATGAGTGAATGAGTGTATACATGGGTATTTAAAGAAACTGTAGTGGTAAAGTGCAAACTTACCGAACATAATGTGCTTGGGTGTGTCTGGTGTCACCCGTTGTGCCTCCACATCTGCCTTAACTCCTGAAAAGTGCAATGACACTCAAGTAAACTACAAATAAAAAGTGATTAGCCACATTCCTGTGTACTTTTACATGTGACGGGAAAGCATTTAATATTGCAGTCAAAAAAATACATGACTTGTAACTGTACATCATGTACTTGCCTGGTGCCTTTAAAGATGATCCGTCTTACCCAATCCGACTTACAAGCAATGGTAAGACTGTAAAAAATACAAATGTTACAAAATCTGTTAGCCATAGAAATAAGTAGACATTGTGAAGGAAATGGTAAAAGAAAATTTAGTAACACTTTACTACAATAGTTTATTCCTTAACATTTGGTAATTCCTTAGCTAATATGAACTAACAATGAACAATATATTTTACAACATTAATAATATTTGATAATGTTCATTGTGCAGAGACAAAGTGATTGATTTAAAAATGTATTAATTATCATGCTATACTAACAAATAAAACCTTTCTGTAAGTGTTTAGTCAGTTGTAAAACAAATATATATATATTAGTTGTTATATTATATATTATATATAAATATCTAAATAAGCCTTTTTTTTATTATTATTCTATAACATCTTGTCTACAGAAAATCTCTGAAAATGTCTCGTTTAGTGCAGAAAATAGCGATTTATAGTGACAAGGTAAAAAGACTGTCCCTTTAATGTTTAACCCGGACCGGCTGCGGTGTAACACGCTATTTCACGCAAAGTTTTTTAACTAAGTAGCTAGCTGCTCACTTTAAAGATAAACATGATCGCCTAAATCTGAGCAATCCTGGTGATGCCAGTTTCCTACACGATGTTATAATGGACTATTTTACATCCAGCGATGAAGGATCAGATGACAGAGACGAGAAGACAAAGGTACGTAAATGCGGAGCCCATTCTCTTTTCGTGCATTGATTTGATGTGTTTTGGAAACTTATATATACTGCATGTAATGCATCTGAAGTGGTGGAAACAATATGCCATAAAAATGTATTGGACAACTTACTGGACGTGTAAAACGCTTTAGAGAAGATATTCTCTGCTTTTGCTGATATACCGTAATATAATAACAACAACAATAAGCGCGGCAATCCCTTACGTTCATCTGATATTAAGATGAGCCCAGGTCTGAATTATATTTGGTCGAAGTTAAAGCTGCGATGAGTTCGATGCATGTATCCAGTTAAATATGAGGTTTCTTGTTTTCACTTCTGTGGAGTAGTTCGGTACTACTGTCTGTTTACAACCACGAGTCAGCCTTGCCAAACAGTCGAACTTAATACTTCTCTCTGACGCTAACTGAACGGATGAAACGCCGAGATAAACAACCATTATGCTGGGACCGCAAGACCGCGCTGGCGGGTTGTCTTTGTCCATTTCGTTAAAAATAGTTTCATTGTCACCACACTTTCAACACAATATAAACTCACCAAAACCCTCATAATTTAGTTAAAACAACCCTATATTCATTAATAAAGGTGTAAAGCGAGTTAAAGCAGCGGTAGACATCTGTGTGTAACGTTAGCTTACTTTCTGAGGGAGATTGAAACTTTGTTGGCGACCGTTTTTCTCTCTCATTGCACGTTTAAAACAATATTGTGACAAACTATTGACAACATTCTTAAACTAAAAATTAAGTTTTCATGAAACAGAAATATTTCAAACTTACCGAACTGCCAGAAATCAATCGTCCTCCTTCAGCTGCAGCCAGGAGTTGTGCTCTCTCCCTTTGTGTGATTTGACGTTGGCGCACTTTCTCTGATTATTGCAAGTACACCTGGCACATTACAGCAATGGCTACAGCAAGGTTACATCAAGACCAAAATATACTGTAAAATTTTCCCGCTCAAACAAATTTACCCAGAATGCATTATGAACTGCAGTACTGTACTGTAATGTACACATACAGTATAGTACTGTGGATTTTTACAGTAATGTACTGCTAAATCTACAGCGACATCTAACAGTGTATTTAAAGTTTTCTATCTTTACATTTAATAACACAATATTTACCATCACCTCAACCAGTGTCTGTCCATCTCTTCATATCTTTAAAATCACATCTAAGAATAGAAACATTACCATGGAACAAATAGCTTGTGCATTTGAAATGATTTGTGTTTAATTAGATTGAATGTAAATGCCAGCAGAATATGGAAATATGTAGATGTGCCAGAGGTCAAGATTATATTTAATGAGGCTCCTAATCTGTGATTGAACATTCAGTTTGTGTTTGTGTCCCTACTGGATTAAAGTCCATATGACTAGAAGCAATTGCTTAGTAGCCCCTTATGAAAAAGTGCTCTCCTGTCCCTGTGTGGAGGCTGTTAGGTGAAATGTTTCATCCAATAGCTAATTACAGAAACAAGCTCTTATGTGAATAAGTAGCATTTTTACTAAAGAACCTCCCACGTTGTTTTAAGTCAGGTATAAGGTTTAATTTGAGACCATGAAAGGTATATATAACACACTTTATTTAATACTTTGTAGAAAAGCCTTTGTTGGTGATTACAGCTTATAGACGCGTCTTGTATGGAGAGACCAGTCGTCTGCAATGCTCAGGAGTGATTCTGGCCTATTCTTCCACACAAATGGTCTTTAAATCTTGAAGGTTCCTTGGGCCTCTTTTATGAACTTTGATCTTCAGTTCTCTCCATAGATTTTCTATGGAATTTAGGTCAAGTGATTGACTGGGCCATTCAAGCAACTTGATTTTCTTTTTTTGAAACCACATTGTTTCCTTGGCCTTGTGTTTGGGATCATTGACTTGCTAAAATGTCCACACACTTTTCATTTTCAGCTTTCAGGTAGATGGCAGCTGATTTTTTGTCTAGTACCCCGTGCTGAAAAGCAGCCCCAAACCATGATGCTTTCACTCCCAAACTTAACTGTTGGTATGGTGTTCTTGGAGTGGTGGGCAGTGCCATTTCTTCTCCAAACATGGTGTGTAGAATGACTGCCAAAAAGTTCAATTTTGCTTCAATCTGACCATACTATAGTCTCCCAATAATTCACAGGCTTCTCCAAATGCTCTTTCGCAAACTTTAACCAAGCTTCAACATTTTTTTTTTAGCAATGGAGTCTTGCGTGCTGAACGTGCATGGATGCCATGGTGGTTCAGTGCATTGCTTATAGTTTTCTTTGAAACAACAGTACCTGCTGATGCAAGGTCTTCCTGAAGTTCTGCCCAAGTGGTTCTTGGCTCTTGGAGAACTCTCCTGATGATTCTTTGGACTCCTCATACAGGGATCTTACGTGGAGCACCTGATCGTGGCCGGTTTATGGTGAAGTGATGCTCTTTCCATTTCCGGATAATGGCCCCCACAGTTTTCACAGGAAGATTCAGCATTCTGGAAATGCGCCTTTAACCATTTCCCCATCAACTATAAGATTAAGAAAGATCTTGAGGGAGTTCTTTGCTTTTTCCATCATGAAGTCTTTTCTGTGTGCCTCCTGGGTAATTGAAGCCGTTATAGGCCATCAGTTACCATCCTAAATTCTGGGTTTTGTCCATGATCCTGTGCCTTAGTAGATTAAGGGGTGGTTTCCTAGACAGGGATTAGTTTAAGACAGGACTAGACCTTTGTTTAATTATGAAATATAACTAGTTTTAACAAACTTGCCTTACTTCTCTAAACCCTGTCCTCCCCTAAATGAAATAAAATAAGTAAACTATATTTAAAAAAATTATTACAAAAATATTTGGAATGAAATCTACTAATTGTAAATATTATAATCATTTTATTTGAGTAATTCTAAAGTAAAGTTAACTTAATTTTATGTTTAATCTAGTTAAATTTGAAGGAAGTTAGCTTAATAATTTTGTGTTGAAACTACATAAATGATTTTGGTAGACATAACTAACTACACCAAGGTCTGTTTGTTAAATTTAATGTCTTTACAGATGTGAGATGTCATGCCATGACATGCATTTATTCTTGTTTTATGTTTAATAAACTGCACTTGGCTTCTCAACTCGCTCGTAGTGGATCCGTTACACTACACCTACACTATACTACAGCCTAAATTGGCATTTTTTTTTCTGTATGCACTGTTTTTACCAGGGCCGTGCACAGACATTTTGAGGGGCAGTGGCCCAAACCAAAAAGGGGGCACGTGGGGAGGGCACAATTTATATGGTTTTAACAATATGATGTTTTATAGATTAGTATCAGAAAAAGAGAAGTGATTATAATGGAAAATATACTTAATAACAAGAATTAAAGTGTGACAAAACTGCTTAATATTCTATACGATTTACATGCTGAAGCTTCCCAGATAGCAGACGGACTCGGCCCGAATGTGGCCTCATGATGGCACTGCTGGCGTGCTGCCGGCAACGGCATGCAACATGTCAGCCAAGTATGGGCCAGTTGTGGCAATGATGGCACTGGATCCATGATGGCAGATAATATTTGGCCCAGTTGCGATTGGGAGGTATGTGGCCCAGATCAGTGTAGTGATTCTGGCCCAGATCAGTCTATTGATTGTAAGCCACATTTAAAATAGGCCTACTGATTTATAATAAATAATTAGAAGAATTGAAGGATTTTCAGGCTATTTTAATCTTAATTTTAATTTAACCTTTATTAAGTAAAATGTTAGTTTTGTATTAAAAGAAACTAATATATTCGGACAATAATGTTTGTCTACATTCCAATCACATAAACTTGCCTTCAGATCATGGGTCAAGATTATTTTGTTCAAATGACCCTGAACTTCCAAAAAGTTTTTCTTTCTGAATTTAAAAGTTTCTATAACGTTGCTTTGAGAAGCACCATGGATCGTTTCTATTTAAACTTGCTTTTGCGCGATTTTCATTGTAGCAGGAGTTTATTCCTGCTGAAGATTTTTGACTTCAATGACTAAACTATCATTGTGTACAATCAGATGTTAGATACTGCAGAAATAAACGTTACTGTGCTGAAGATTTCTGACTTCAATGACTAAGTAAAACTATCATTGTGTACAATCAAATGTTAGATACTGCAGAAATAAACAAAATGTATTGTTAACCTTCGCGTTACGTTAAGGATGCGCAGTTTATTTATGAAGTGCAACAAGAACCTACACGCGGATGACATCAAAGTACTGCGAGAGCGACTCGAAAGATCATGGACAGCATTCTGATTTTAAATCACTCTCGCGGTATTTTAACGTCATCCGTTTCTCAGTTCCTGCAACTCAGCATTACGTTGAACACCTTGTCAAAAATGATTGAGATGGCCAATCAAATCAAAAAAGGCGAGTGCCACTGGCCAAGGACGAGCTTTCCTGTTAACGGAAGCCGAGCGGCGGCCAATCAAATTAACCAATAGGCTGGGTTACCGTCGGAGTAGCAGTTACACCGCGTCAATCAATCATAACGGACACACAGATTTCAAAGGCAGCAGGATGAAAGATAGTAAGTACCTGAACTTAAATATTTAAACTTTTCCAATCATAAAAATGTTTTTGTTTAAATGTCTTACAAACGTATAAAGGGATGCAAACGTTTACGTGATTCGTGTGTTACGTAATGTGTGACAATTAACGTTATATTGATATTATATTAGCTGTTTTCTATCAGGTTAAGAATAACTGTGATCATATTATAATGAAGTAATCGAATTTGGTTATCTGGTCTTCCTGATGTTAGAACATTTATATAAAAAAACATATTTAAAAATGTATTTCTGTAACGTTTAATTTCCTTTTTTGATGAAAGTGTGTCTGTGTTCATCAAGACATGAAGACTCTGGAGTGGGACAAGAGAAGGATGATGGGGTGTATATTCCAAAAGACACATTAAGGTAAATTAAATGTTGAGGCTCATGTTTGCATCTTTGTGTTTATATATCAAAAGATTGCTCTGTGATTTCAGTGAAAGCAGATAAATACAGAGGGCTGGACAGTGGTTTCATTCATTAGGTGAGTAAGAACTGACCATAGCCTAACATTAATTTAGTTACCCGAATTGCATTGTTGAATACAAAGGAAAATGGTAAAAATACAAATATTTTGAATATATGGAATACTGTGAAATTATTTTCTGTTAATCATCTGCTGTGTTTGCTTCAGGTAAAGAGGTGGGACAATGATGCTGACAGGACAGGAGGAGGTGACATTCAGGTTAGTGAGAGTACATCAGGGCCACCATTTAATTTAATGTTAATTGAATTGCTTCCAAAATCAATACTTGACAAATCTTTAAAATTATATCTGCAAAGCTGAATTTCTCATAAGTATGACAGCAATTGTGAAGACCTTAGACGTGCAGTATATGGTTCTTCGCTCTTTCATTTATATTGATTTGACTTAATTTTCTTGGTAACTAATAATGGGGATATTCCTAATATAATATATTTTAAATACATGCTTAGAACATATCTCATTTGCTCATTTGCTTTGTCTAAATGAAAAGTACGTCTTTAAGGTCTAAGCTATGTTTCATTTTATTTAGACATTCAACGCAGACATTTTCATCCAAAGCAACTTGAGGAAGAACAGAAGCAGTTCATCCTAAAAGGTTCATCTTCTAATTGTTTATCTAACTGTTTGTTTTAAAGTATATCATTATGCTTTTAATTACTTAATTATATGGCTTTTGCTTCATAACAATTATTGATTTGCATCTGTTTTCTTTTATATAACAGTGGGCTGCTGTAATTTTTACATCTATGGAAAGAGGAGCTGAGAAGAAAAGATAGGCTGGAAAGCAGTACTTCTTGTTGAGGACAATCCTGAATAGGAACACTTTCTCATACACATAGATTATTATTAGTGTTTGATTGTTTGTTTCATTTTTATGAATTGTATTGTTTTAATTTTTCGTTTTATTTGAAATTACCTAAGTTAGATTCATGCTAATACTTTAACGGGACCTTGTATCTTTGCTGGCTGGCTGGCTGGCTGTAGAGTTGGTTTCACATACACATGAAGTTTCTAATTAACTAACTTTTAAGTTCAGTTTGGTTTAAACTTGTATTTACCCATGGTAATTCATTTAAATTTCTATTCATGCTTATATATTAATTTCAATGAACTTCTGTATTTGTGTATAGCTGGCAATTTGGGCAAGATACGTTTAACACACAAATGTAACTGTCACAAAGGTTTTTTTTATTATCAGTTTGTTCTAAACTTTTGTTTGTTAACTAAGGATGAAATTGCTTTGTAATTTAAGTTGTTGGTGTTAGATTCATGCCAATAATGTATTTGAACAAACTAGTATTTTTGTTTATTGCTGGCAGTTTATACTAGAAGAGTTTTAACACATACAATGTTGTAGTGTTATTGACTTGTGTGCTGTTGATTAATAAAAAGGCAAACAATTTGAAAGTAATTTTTCGTGTGATTTATTTATTAATATAATTTGGGCAAGATTAGGCTGAGTTATGGCTCAGTTTTGGAAGTTCTGGTTAAATGCTGGTTTTAATATGGTTGACCTATGGCTGAGAACTGGTACCGATGTTAGAACCTGTTCTGGCCCAGGTTTGGGCCAATTATGGGCTATTATCTGTCAGAGACATGGGCCAGTTGTGGCCCATGTGTGGCCTTTGTCCGTAATTCAGAACTGGGCCACTGTAGGGCCGTCATTCTTCGTTGTATGTGGGCCGAGGAAAAACTGGTTGTGTGGGCCGGAGCTGGGCCGGAACAAAATTGCTATCTGGGTTTGAATCCATGTTTACAATTTTGAAGAGCTTTTGCAGCCTTCCTTTGCAGTCTTCTTTTTTTTTGTGAAAACATTGTTTTTAATTTTTTTGTCTACAAAGTGTGCCAACAACAGCAAATTTGGTGTTATTTATATTAGACAATCACTGTAATTCTAAGAATGTTTACTTGCTAAGTTGTTAGCACTTTTAGAAGACCAAGAGCAAATCATTACCCAGAGAAATACAAAAACATACGAAAGCCAAGAGAGGTCATCCACATTTTTATTTTTGCTGCTTGTTTTCTCATGATCTCGAGATAACAAAAGTTGTTCCCTTTCAGTCGGTCACTACGACGTCACGTCGTGACCGACGAATTGGGAACTCGCTTAGAGAGACCAATCTGCTTCGTATACTACTAAAACGCCAATGAACTTGGCATTGAGATATTTGCATAATGCTGGCGCCGCCCCGCCAGGTGCCTTTATAAGCAGCAGGTGAAAATAGGGAAATTAGCTTTTTCGCTTCGAAAGCCGGCTTTATCTGCTACTGAGAAGCTACTTTACTCTGTTGGGATTTGATTGCTGAAGTTGGTTGAACTAGCAGTATCACAGCGGACGCTTCGCTTATTCCACGGCTCTACATCTGTTTATTGTTTTGAGTTTAGTGTGTGCGTTGCCTTCCTGTGCGCTCATCAACTAAGCATCTGAGTGAATTTCCCTAAAAGAGTGATACGAGAGAGCTTTGTGCCTTGTTAAAGGCAGCCACTCTCTCGTATATGCGGGGATCAGCGTCCTTTTCAGGATAGCTTTTCGCCCGTGCGATCTTGGATGCGAGAAGTATAAGGGTTCCAGTGACGGTTACGAGCGCTGTCTTCGTGCTCAGGCATCGAGCACTCCGGGGCTGCGTTCGTGGAGAGTTTCTGTTCTCTCTGTGAGAGCATAACCCTCTTGGATTGCAGAGACGACTGTCGTTTCTACGGGAACGCTGTCCGCGCCTTTGCAGTGCTGACGCCGCCATGGTGCGGCTGTCAAGCGCTCGCAGGGCGCCCTTCGCGTCACTACGCTGAGTAGGACGGAGGATGCGTCCTCCACCTACCGGCCTTCTCATCCTCAGCCGGTTGAGGCTCCGGTGGAGACTGCAGAGTCGTGTTCTACGATGTCTGCCGAATCCATTGGACCTCCTTCTGGTCCCGTCACTTCTGCAGCATCAGAGGGGTGTCCATTTTTCCTCCGAGGCAGAGTCGTTCCGGAGATGGCGGCCGTGCCCGCGAGCGGCGGAGACGGTAGAGTTGGAAAGGTTAACCCCTCTCCGCCCGAACCGTCCCGCCCACATGATTGGTACTTCGGAGCTGCTCGGGCCTCTCGGTCCTCTCCTCCTGTGCCTTTCTTCCCCGACGGCACGAAGAGCTGACGTGATTTGCGGCCGTCCGGCCGTTCAGCTTTCACCCCTCACCTCCCTCACCAACGGAGCCGCTAAGGGCGGGGACCCCTTCAGTGGAGCGGGATGCGTTCCTGGAGGGACCACCCAACCCTTCCCTCCCGTGTTTGTAGACAGTCGTCCGGTTACGGACGCTGCCCATCAGGCATGCCGGAGAGGCGGCTTCAGCCCTGCACGTAATAACGTTGCTGCAGGCTCACAAAGGATTTACCAGGGAGGCCGCGACCTTCAGTCGTGCGATGTCCACCTCAGTGGTTCAAGATCGCCACCTTTGGCTGTGTCTGGCTGACATGACGGACGCAGACGAGAACAACTTGAATGCTCCTGTCTCACAGACCGGCCTCTTCGGCGAGCCAGGGGAGTCATAAAGCTCCGCTGCACAGACTGAGGCGATCTCCTAGGTCATGCCCCGGCGGAACAGAGCTGCCCTTGGTCCACCACGCCGGCTCCTCAGTCTGCCTCTCGCCGTCGGCGTCCTGCGGCGACCACCTCCGTTCCCCTCCTCGGACCCCATCTCGGCAGCGCAGGGGAACCGGTCGTCAGCAGCTCGCCCCGCCCGCTTAGCCGCTTCCCGTGAAAATCGGGAGTTTAAGTGGCCAGTGAAGGGCGACCCGGATTGGCAGAGGATCACTCTTCAGGAGATGGAGCTCCTTCCCCAGATAGAGGGTCGGGTGGAAAATCCTTGGTTTGCATATGTTCCACCGGCTGTTTAGCCGGTACCCACTAACCACACATAGAGTGCATTCCTCTTCCCTCTCCAGGTCTCCAGAGGATCGAGAGAGCCGTGAGCGGGCACACACCAGCTCACCCTACCTCTCCTCTATCGCCAGCGGGTGACCTGAGGAGTCCGAGCTCTCCGCTGAGGAGACCGGACCACCAGCACCCTTATCGGAGTCTGCGCTCTCCGCAGAGGAGACCAGACGACCGTCACCCTCAGCGGGCTCAGGTCAGTGTCACACACACATACTGTAGATGTTTATGCTGTCACAGCAGACGCACCGGCAGTCCCACCTGTCTCGCTTCGCTGCCCCACCGCGGGTACTTCGGTAGTGTCGTTTTCTCCTCGTACGGTGCCTGGGTGCTTGGCTTCAGTTCCCAGCCCGTTTCGTTGGGTTTTACGCACGATCCGCCTCGGTTACGAATCCGGCACACCCCAAAATTCGGGCTTTCGTTTCACTGTAGTGAAAGCGTCCGATGCACATGTACTGCGTGCAAAAGTCGATATCCTGTTGGCGAAGGATGTTCGAGCCGGTCCCTCTTACCGAGATGATGATGATAGGGTTTTTCCAGCCTTTATCTCATAGTACCCAAAATACGCGGCGGGTTACGATCGATTTGATTTACGCACCGGCTCTACGAAGGTGTTCTTTTTGGATGATAACGCCGAGGCTCGTATTTCAATATTCAGATCGGTTTGCAGCCTTAGACCTGTAGACGTGTACTTTATGTGTCCATCTCCCCTCGCTTTAGACCGTTTTTCGCTCTGCGTCGTGGGGTGGGCATATTAATACGAAGTACACCATTCGAGCTGTCTCTCTCTCTCCGTGTCTCCATGTGCTAGTCACGGCATTAAAATGTCAGAGAGAGAGCGTTGTTCGCATTCTGCTTTTTTCTACGTCGACTTATAATAGCCCGTTCTTGGCAGACGTGCGCGAACACAGAGAGTTAATGCTTTGGCATCTCGCTCGTTTAAGTCTTCAGGTCGACTGGGAAAGAGCAACTTTGCCCCGTGCAGAGGATCCTTTTTCTCAGTATGGAAATAAGACTCGGTCGACTAATTGACGTGTTTAACAAGAGCGCGCAACCAGTCAGTTCTGACTTGCCTCGGTTTAATTCGAGGGAAGTACGCGGTCCCTCTGAAACAATTTCAGAAGCTCCTGGACATATGACAGCATGCTGCGGTTGTGACGCCGCCCGAGCTGCTTCATATGAGACCGCTTCAGCGTTGGCTTACGATCGAGTCTCGAGGAGAGCGTGGCACACCGACATACACCGTGTAAACATTGCACCTGCGTGTCATTTAAATTTTTCCCTGTGGTAGACCCGGCATTTCCGATAGAAGATATGCCCCTGAGGGGTCTCCTGGCATTCTGTATATTGCAATGCCCTCAGCACGGGATGATCAGCCACGTATGACGGGCTTGCAGTCTCAGGGGTGTGCATAGCACCCCAACTGCCGCGAGCGGTGCGCTGTATATCTGGGACTTGTACGCTCCGCTATGGAGATGCGAGGGAAGGATGTATTAGCCGACACCAATAACATTGCGACTGTTGCGTTATTTACCTTTAAGGCGGTTTTGCGCTCTCGTCACCTGTCGCATCTCGCTCGTCATCTCCTCCTTTGGAGTCAGAAGCATCTGAGGTCCCTTCGTGCCATTTACATCCCGGGTTCGCTCAATACAGCGGCAGACGCGCTTCCCGAGCTGCGCCCCCGGCGAATGGCGACTCCACCTCCAGACGGTCCAGCTAATTTGGAAGAAGTTCGGTTGTGCGTAGATAGATCTGTTTGCGTCGCCGGACGATACCCACTGTCGCCCTATTTTATTCACTAACCGAGGGCAGCCTCGGCGTGGATGCGTTGGCACACAGCTGGCCGCGGGGGGTGCGTAAATACGCATTCCTTCCAGTGAGCTTTATTGCGCAGACACTGTGCAAAGTCAGGCAGGACGAGGAGAGCCTTTTATTAGTCGCCCCGTACTGGATTGGTTTTCAGAGTTAATGCTCCTCGCGACAGCCCCTCCCTGACGATTTGCCCTGAGGAAAGACTTTCTTTCTTTAGGAAGGGGCACATTATGGCACCCGCGCCCCGACCTGTGGGATTTCCATGTATGGTCGTTGAGCGCGCGCAAGGTTTAGGTGATTTATCGCAAGCGGTATCTAACACCATCGACGCGGTTCGAGCACCGTCCACAAGACGGGCTTACGCGCTTAAAGAAACCTTTTTCGTCACCCGGTGCTCTTCGCAACGCGAGGACCCCAGAGAATGCCCATTAACATTGTGCTTTTATATCTTTAACATAGGTTAGATGGTAGGCTGTCCCTCCGCCATTAAAGTTGATATCGCCGCTATTTCTGCTCATCACTCTCTTATCAACGGCAGATCAGTTGGCCGGCATGATTTAATTATTTCATTTTAAGAGGCGCTCGCAGGCTAAACCCCTCGCGCCCTCCCTCTTTCCTCCTGAGACCTGTCCATGGTGCTGAAGCCTTCAGGTCTCCCTTTTGAGCCTTTGCAGTCTACGAGTCTGATGTTTTTATCAATGAAAACTCTGACCCTGATAGCATTGGCCTCCATGAAGAGAGTAGGGGATTTACATGCATTCTCTGTTGACGATTCGTGCTTTTAGTTTGGTCCTGCTGTCTCACTGAGACCCAGACCAGGCTACGTGCCCAAAGTTCCCACCACTCCCTTCAGAGATAAGGTGGTGAGCTTGCAAGCGCTGCCCCCGGAGGACGCAGACCCAACCATGGCTTTGTTGTGCCCCATACGCGCACTGCGACTCTACGTGGATCGCACGCAAAGCCTCAGGACCTCAGACCAGCTCTTTGTTTGTTATGGTGGCCAGCAGAAAGGGAAAGCTGTCACTAAGCAGAGGATGTCTCATTGGATAGTTGATACTATCGCCCTGGCTTATAATCTTCAGGGTATTCCTTGCCCCTTTAATTTGAGAGCGCACTCCACACGAAGTGTTGCCTCATCTTGGGCTTTAGCTCGTGGTTCCTCGCTAACAGACATCTGTAGAGCTGCTGGTTGGGCGACACCTAATACGTTCACTAGATTTTACAGTGTTCGTATCGAGCCTGTATCCTCTCGTGTTCTTTCCTCATCAGGGGGAGCACGGAGAGCAGTCTCGCAGGTCGGCTTGCAGCCTCCAACTGATGCTTCATAACTGTGTCAGTATGGAAGGCCTTCAGAACAAAAATGCGTAATGGTTTGAATTGTTCTTCCTCCGCTGCCTTGGCAGCCTTTGTTGCGGAGCATTGGCTGTCAGCCTTTCACTAGCTGTATCCTCGCGAACCTACGTGTCTGGCTCGGGCTCCACATTGTGTCCCACCGGGTTCCTTTGTGAGTATTTTTCCGTGGGGTTAATCCTACCAGCCCACGTTTCCCTTAGCAGAGCACTGCTTTGCTTACACAGCCACGGCTGTCTTTATTCCTCAACTACGGTTGACTTCGCCCACCATTAGCCCTTAAGACGGGCGGTGGCTTCCGCAGCGTTCCTATCCCGCTCAGGTAGGGCGCTTCCCAGTCGCTGGCACTTCTGTGGGGTTAAAGGAACATCTAGTGCCCGGCCTTCTGCCTTAAAACCTATCTCCTCCTCCTTAAGTGGAACCGGAGGGCTTTACGCAGACACTGGAAGAGGTCAGCCCCTAGTGGCGTTTTGGTAGGGATTCCCAATTCGTCGGTCACGACGTGACGTCGTAGTGACCGACTGAAAGGGAACGTCTCGGTTACGGATGTAACCCTCGTTCCCTGAAGGAGGGAACGGAGACGTCACGTCCCGTCGCCACAGGTGCTGCCACCTGCTGTTTATCGGCCGGTCTCATTTTCCCGGCTTTCTCAGCGAAAAGAAGCTAATTTCCCTATTTTCACCTGCTGCTTATAAAGGCACCTGGCGGGGCGGCGCCAGCATTATGCAAATATCTCAATGCCAAGTTCATTGGCGTTTTAGTAGTATACGAAGCAGATTGGTCTCTCTAAGCGAGTTCCCAATTCGTCGGTCACGACGTGACGTCTCCGTTCCCTCCTTCAGGGAACGAGGGTTACATCCGTAACCGAGACGTTTTCATGTTATCCTGACATGATAATCCAAATGCCATAATGTAATTTCCTGTCCATAATATTCGTTTATTTTGAAGTGGACTGCTGATGCATATATGAGTTGGGTTACCACGCGTAGCTCATTGTCGATAGACTTAATAAATAAATAAAGTTTGATGTTCGCGAATTTAGGGGCCATCTCTAAAGTAACAATGTACACGTTTCTATCTTCAATAGTATTTAACAGTTTATTTGAATAAAAATAAAAAATCTAAAAAAAGTGTGCGTAGTTGACAACCACATGAACACTTTACAGTTGGTTTTGTGACTGTTTGTTGACTTTAAGTAACTCCATTTTAATGCTGTTTAAGTAGAAACATCTAAAAATTATGTTCTTTTTTGAAGCTTTAATCACATCACAAGAATACAACTGTTATCTCGAGATAAGGAGAAAATTAAGTCGTGATCACGAGAAAACAACCAAGCAAAAATAAATATAGTACACGACTTCTCTCGGCTTCAAACTACCAAATTACTAATTGAGCAGCTTAACAACTGAGGTAATGTAATGAATCTACCTGTTAATACAACAAACTGTCGTCTCCGCCCTTCAAAGAGTGGACACAGATTGTGAGAGATGCTGCGTAGCGGGCGGGAAATCACGAAGTGGATTACCAGAAAAGGTGGATCTTTAGACGAGCGGTAACAGAACACTTTGACCCGGGTTGGCGGTTGGTGAGAGGGGCACCTCAGCTGATACGGGCAGAGGGGCAGTTGCTCTAGCCACCGGGCCACCCCCCTGTGCACGGCCCTGGCTTTTACAGCAAAACCCAACTGCATGCTTTTATTCTTGAAGTGGTCTTTACACTGTATGATGATTCACAAGTTCGCCTGCCCATTCAGTTGTAATAATTACTGCTGAAAGAACTTGGCTTGGTTTTTAATGATGATTGACAGGCCTTAATGTTTAGGCTTCTCCCAAACCAATGTTTAGAACCAAATTTACTTGGACAGTAGGACTAGACTGAACCACCTTAAATTAGAAAACACAACGCACATTGTGCTTGTTGTATTTGATATCGCCTATATCCCCGAAAATACCTTGAACATATGATTCAACGATTTATCATCCCCATCACCAAGCAAATGTACATTTCAACCAATCAAAACCACACTGCAAAGTGATTGACTCTTTCTTACAGTTCTATCTTACAGATTTGAGTTAGGGCTGTGAAATATGGACAAAATATTCACATTGCCATTTTTATGAGAAACATTGCAATTTAGGGGTGTAACGATATTACGGACCGAACCGAACGATCGCGATACACCACCCACGATACGAATCGCGAACCTCCCGTGTCGTGTCGCGGTACTCTCACGCCTCCTGCTGCCCGTTGTTGAGGTTAATGTCACTTATCTCTGACTAACTAATCTATTTATTAAAAAAAAATTGCATATATTTGATTAAATTGTATTAGTAACGACTAATAAGAGCTTTTTAAATGCTGTTCTAAATAGTATATTCCAAAGTTACTGTTTTCCAAGTGCATGTTATGACGGACGCAGACGAGAACAACTTGAATGCTCCTGTCTCACAGACCGGCCTCTTCGGCGAGCCAGGGGATGTCATAACATGTCATGTTATGTCACGTGACTTGGGAGTGAGCGCAGGTCACAGGATGGCTGCTCCGCCTGAGATTGCAGATCCCCCGGACACATTTAAGTCTCTTGTGTGGGAACATTTTGGGTTTCCAGTGGAGTACAGGAATGGAATTTGTGTCGTAGACAAATCACACACAATCTGTCGTAACTGTGTGCGTGTGCTTGCGTTCGCGTGTGTGTGTGCTTGCGTGTCAGATTGGGTTAACCGAAGTGAAATAGAAGAGCGCGAGATCATTCTCCAGAACAAAAGTAAAAATGTAACAAGACGTCATCTGTCTGAGGTAAAAACATGGGGTTTACACGTTTGTTGCTATTTTAATCGCAACAGAGATTTGATTTGTTTATTTTTGCCTGTTCAGCACAAGTTCGCGTGTTTAATCGCCTCCGCTGTCACTGTGAGAAAAAAACATTAATTCATCTGTTTCATGATGGTAAACATGTAAAGTGATGCATGGTGTCTGTTTATCTGTTCTCTTCTTCACAAATAATTGAACACATTTTAACTTGAATGCCTTTTTTTGTAAGTCCATGATTAAAAATGAACATGTAAACAAAAACAATTTTTATAATTAAAGCATGAAATGACGAATAATAAGTGATGGCAGAATTTTTAAAAGTGAAAGTCTAACGCGACCTCTGGTGTGTGTGTGCGCGCCTGCGTGCGTGTGTGCGATGATTAACTTGATTAGTTCATTACTGATAATAAACCCACATTATACTCAGATTTACAGATTCATAGTACATTTATTTCGTGCATTAGTTGACTTCAACAGTAACATTTTCTGCATTTTAGCTAAGGAATGATATTCATCACCTGATAAACAGCTAATTACAGTCCTGCATTACTAAAGTTAAAGTTTAATTGATTTTAAGTTTGTTTGCCAAAGTTAATAAAGAAAACGTCAAGTTATTTTTGTTGTTGTTATTAAGTTAAGTTAATCTATTGTTCCTTAGCATTGCTGGTAAAATGACAGGAACCCTACATCGACAGCAAACAGAACCGAATCGGACCGAACCGTGGCTCCAAAACCGTAAACCGTTCTGAACCGTGCAATTGGTGTATCGTTACACCCCTATTGAAAAAAAAAATGGTTCATAAAACAAACAACTTAAATAAATTAAGATTAACTAACCTAAACTCCTGGCATAGCAATAAACAAACTAACAGAACCAAAAAATAGATTAGAAACCTTTCTTAAAGGTTTTTTGCAAGAAAAAACAGCAGGTATTAAACGGTACTAAACACTCTTTCCGAGGGTGAGCTGGTGGCCAGAACACAAAGATACTTTTTTGCATTCTTGGGTAATTTATCTGATGGAGTCTCCACCATTGCAGAGGATCTTCCTCATTGTCAATTGATGAAGAAAGCAGGTAGCTGTTTAGCTCAGATACTATGGCTTCTTCAAGTTGCAGAGCTGCTGGCATGGCTGATGTCGTTTTGAAGAAGATTCCTAAGGACTTCCTTGCTTTTGTGCCTGGTGGAGGTAGATTCATATCAGGATTCTCTTTGCTGGTGCAAAAATTACAGATTCAGATGTATACTTTGACATACAGAACAGGAAGAGAAGATTTAAAAGCCATAAAAAAGAGTTTTAATATTAAGAGATGACAGTTCCCTTTTGAGGGAACTCACGCTGTGTCGCCATAGAGACGTTTAGGTAACGCCTTCAGGTGTGAGTGCTTCTGAATGTGTAGATCAAATCCAACCAATGGTGGGGCGTGACATCACCAGCGGGGTGAAGCGGGAGCCAAAAAGCATAAAAGGTGATGTAAAAAACGCCCCACTATCCTAATAATTAGAATAGAAATTAATTAAGAGAAGATGTCCGGTGTTCTGTCGAAGTCTGCTCCCTCTGTGTGTTTCTTATAGAGTTTTATCACGTTACATTTATAATTTATTTAGAATAAATATTTTTTTAATACTGAAAAAGCAATAACATCACTATTTTTTATATTTCATATTTTTTGTTTTATATTATTTCTGTTTATTTCCTTATGTTTACATACTTAATACATGTATAAATATAGCCCACACACACGCGACGTAAAGTGTTATTAATATATAAACCGACCTTTTAAATTTGTGTGTAAACATAATACTTTAATAATAGTTTTATAACAAATATGTAGGCTATAAATTTTTATGGAAGATATTAATAGAAAACAGGAAAATGATGAAATATTGAATAAACGTTATAATATAGAATACATGATAGTATTGGTTTATATGTACTTTAGCTATTCAGACTGTAAAAATAATTGGTTTAGAAAAAATAACAATACATATACATTAGATGCATGATTATCAGTAGCCAAGCCATTTAAACTTTTTATTTATCTAAAAAAATAAACGTAACGTGATTAAAACGCTATAAGAAACATTGTACTAAAGGGAAACGGGAATCAGATTTCGACAGAACACCGGGTCCATAATAATCACAGTTTAATGCTCAAACACTTCTCACAGCTACTGCGTAGCTATCACTTTCTGCAACCAGTTTGGCTCGGCCTACAAAAAAACGTCATCTCTGTTTGCAAACACGAAAGTGGTCTATAGTTTTCACCGGTAAGGGCATCCGTAAACTCCTGAAATGAAATTTAAGCCTTACTTACATATTCTACAACATCTGTGTCTTGCCATTGTGGTACTAGGTGTCTTGTTTTATAGGCAGCTGAAAGGACCTGAGACAATGCCCTCTGTTGCTTTAAAACCCTGTCTATCATTTGTTGCATTGACCCCCATCTTGTAGGGCAAGTTCTTCCTGGCCTTGTTACCTCTGGAAATGTGAGGTTCATTCTTGATTGCATTTTCTAAAAAATGGGGACAAACATAATGAAAACGTGTTGAATGGTAAGTATTACATGCATTTAAATATAAAACTCAAGTATAACACTATACAATACAAAGTGCATTTAATTAGTTAATGTATTAGTCACTGTAGAAAGAACTAACAATTAACAATACTAATACAGAATGTATTAATATTTTAGCATTTAATAATAGATTGTTAAAATCAAGCTGTCACTGTTAACATTATTAAATGAACCATATGGTAAAAACTACAGTAGTACAATTAGAAAAAAAACATTGCTACATTTGTATATTAAAAAAAGCTTTGCACAATTTGTTTCTTAATAAAAAGTGTGTCGTACAAAGTATCCTAATATTTTTAACATGTAAAGTAGTATGGTTACACTTTACAATAAAGTTTATTAGTTAACATCAGTTAATGTATTAACTAACATTAACAAACCATGAACAAACATTTTATGTTCTTTGTTACTGTTAGTTAACAGAAATAAAGTTGTTCATTGTTTGTTCATGTTAGTTCACAGTACATACAACATTTTAATAAAGTATTGGTAATGGCTGGAATTAACATTAATAAAGATTAATAAATGCTGTATAAGTGCAGTTTATTATTAGTTTGTGTTATTAGATGTACTCTCCTGTACGCAGGAGGAAGACTAAGGCGGACGGTCACTGGGTTAATGATCTTAGTGACCTTAAACGAGCCAATGAATTTAGGAGCTAATTTATTAGATACAGATCGGAGAGGAATATCTGGTAGAAAGCCACACTCTTTGACCAACGATGTATACGGGAGGCTTAGACCAGTGGCGATTGGCTTTGGCCTTGGTGCGCGCCCCCACCTGGAGTAAAGCCTCACGGGCTCTAGTCCATGTGCGGTGACACCTCTGGACGAATGCGTGAGCGGAGGGGAATGTGACTTCCGATTCCAGACTGGGAAAAACAGGTGGTTGGTAACCTACGCTACACTGAAACGGAGATAGGCCTGTAGATGATACCGGTAACGTATTGTGTGCGTACTCCACCATAGAGAGTTGTGATCCGGATGAAGGATTCTTGGAAACCAGACATCGAAACACTGTCTCCAAATCCTGGTTGGCTCTCTCGGTTTGGCCATTGGTCTGGGGATGAAACCCTGAGGAAAGACTGACAGTCGCCCCAGGCAACTTACAAAATTCTCGCCAAAATTTTGACAATAATTGGGGACCCCTGTCGAAACCACGTCTGTCGGGAGGCCATGTAAGCGAAAGACGTTGTCTACGACAATCAACGCTGTCTCCTTGGCTGAGGGTAATTTGGGCAAGGGAATAAAATGAGTCGCCTTCGAGAATCGGTCCACCACGGTTAAAACTACTGTGTTGCCCTGGGAGGGCGGTATCAAAATCTAGAGCGATATGGGACCAGGGTCTCGAAGGGACAGGCAGCGGTTGAAGTAACCCATCAGGAGGTCGATTGGAAGTCTTACCACTGGCACAAACCGAGCAAGCCAAAACAAAACTGTGAAAGTCACGAGCCATATGTGGCCACCAGAATCGTTGCTTGACCAAAAACTTGGTTCGACTTACTCCGGGATGACAAGCTATATTGGAACAATGACCCCACTGAATAACACTGGACCTTAATCCCTCCGGTACAAATAAGCGGTTCGGTGTTACCCCTTCTAGGGCCGTCTTGACCCTCGATTCGACCTCCCATACGAGTGTGGCGATAACTAGATTCTCCGGTAAAATGCACTCGGGAGTAGACGGGCGTTCGGAACGATAAAAAATGCGTGACAAAGATTCGGGATTGATGTTTTTGGAACCCGGACGATACGAGAGCGAAAAATCAAAACTACCGAAAAAAAGAGCCCACCGAGCCTGCCTGGAGTTCAGTCTTTTAGCAGTTCTAATATATTCTAAGTTCTTGTGATTGGTCCAAACGATAAAAGGTACCCCTGACCCTTCTAACCAGTGGCGCCATTCTTCCAATGCCAATTTGACTGCCAGCAACTCTCTACTACCAATATCATAATTGCGTTCCGCGGAGGACAATCGATGAGACAAAAATGCGCAGGGATGCATCTTGTCATCTGAGGAAGAGCGTTGGGATAACACTGCACCTACCCCCACCTCTGACGCATCGACCACGAACTGACGTGAAGCATCAGGGGCGATAAGAATGGGGGCTGAAACAAAGCAACCTTTCAGTTTGAGAAACGCAGCCTTGGCTGCGTCTCACCACCTGAACGTGGTTCGTGGGGAGGTCAAGGTAAAACGGTGGTAAAAATTGGCGAACCCCAGAAACCTTTGCAGGGCCTTACGGGAATCTGGACTTGGCCAATCCACCACAGCCTTATCCCTTTCAGGATCCATACGCACTCCCTCAGTCGAGATGATGTACCCCAGAAATGGTACCGACTGTGCATGAAACGTGCATTTCTCTGCCTTGACAAAGAGCCCATTCTCTAGCAACCTCTGAAGCACTCGTCTGACGTGCTGCACATGTTCCTGGAGAGATGAAGAAAAAATCAATATATCATCCAGGTAGACATATATGAACTGGTCAACCATATCTCGCAGCACATCATTGACGAGTGCCTGGAAAACTGCTGGCGAGTTGGATAGCCCGAAGGGCATCACCAAATATTCAAAATGGCCTCTAGGGGTGTTAAAAGCAGTTTTCCATTCATCCCCTTCCCTGATGCAGACCAAATGATAAGCATTATGTAAATCCAATTTTGTGAAAACCGATGATCCCTGCAACCTCTCGAAAGCTGAAGACATCAACGGCAAAGGATAAGTATTCTTTACTGTGATGTTATTCAACCCTCGGTTATCAATACAAGGTCACAGAGTACCATCCTTCTTTCCCACAAAAAAGAACCCCGCCCCTGCTGGAAAAGAGGAATGGCAGATGAACCCGTTTGCTAGAGAATCAGAAATATATTTCTCCATAGCCTCCCTTTCGGGAACCGAAAGCGAATATAACTTGCCTTTAGGCGGAGACTTACCTGACATTAACTCTATTGCACAGTCATAGGGACGATGCGGAGGAAGAGAAGCAGCTTGAGACTTACTGAACACTTCCTTCAGGTCATGGTACTTCGTGGGCACGTTAGATAAATCCACTGCCTCCTCCTGAAACACAGACAGAGGAACAGACAAACAAGCAGAGACAAGACAAGACTCATGACACTTTACACTCCAAGCACACAGAGAATTAAGTAGCCAATCCACTTTGGGGTTGTGTAATTTGAGCCATGGGTGTCCAAGAACAACGGGTGCCAGGGGTGAGTCCAGAATGTAAAAGGAGATAATTTCGGTGTGGTTGCCGGATGTGATGAGTGTGACGTTCTCTGTGGTGAAAGCAATGGTGGGAAGATCTTGACCGTTGAGCGCGTGAACCAAAATCTGTTGTGATAGGGGTCTGAGTGGGATTTTATGTTTAATGGCAAATGAATAGTCCATGAAATTACCTTCAGCCCCAGAATCCAGCAGTGCCTGACAATCGTGATGATGTGCTGACCACCTCAGTCTCACCGGGAGGAGCGTAGATGTAAATGAGGACTTCTCGGCTGAGACCCCGCCCGATACTAGCCTCAAACTTACTACCGGGCTTGGCCTTTTACTGGACAGTTGTGTGCAAATGGCCAGTTCCGCCGCAATACAGGCAAAGGCCCTGGGATCTCAGCTGCTCCTTTTCCTCCCGGGAAAGTCGAGCTCGACCCACCTGCATGGGCTCGGGATCGAAGTTAGGGCTGACCGTGTCTCCGCCGATGGACCGATGCTCCTCCGCTCCGCTGGAGTTGGGTCTGGACGTGACTCATCGATTTACTCGGGATAGACGTGCGTCGACTCTTAAGGCTAGTTCGATGAGTCTGTTGAGCATCGTGGGAAGCTCCATGGCATAGATCTCTTGATGAATGCGGTCAGCCAACCCATGCAGGAACATGTCCCACTGCGCCTCCTCATAGCACTGATACTCGGCTTCTGACGTCCTGAATTCGAAGGAATAGTCTGAGACGGACCTCTCTCCCTGTTTAAGTTCCGCCAACAGACGAGCTGCCTCTCTTCCAGCGACTGCTCGGTCAAAGACCCTCTTCATCTCGGTCGTGAGTGTCTGGAATGAGGCGCAGCACGGATCTTGATTTTCACACACCGCCGTTCCCCAGAGCGCAGGCTGACAATCTGACAAAGGACACGAGAAACTGGGTGAGAATATATAGGCGAGTCAATGAGCTGCAGCTGGAGCGAGTTCTAGCAATCAGGTGCGCTGGAGGTAAGTGCCGGACACGCCCACTAACACACACACACAACACAGCCATGTGAATCAGGAAGGAAACAATGCATTCATAAACTGTGACAGCAAGTCCCTGTGATGCTAAAGCATCTTTTAAACTTTGAGATATATTTTCTCCAGTGTGATCTTCTGAAAAGTATGTTGTTTACTAGCATTGACTTTGCATTTCAAAGTTATCATTAATATAATGCACCGTTAAGCTCCTATACGGCTCAATTGTTCTGCTGGAACACATATCTGTCGTCGTGACATAGTATTTTACCTGGTTAAGTTCGCATTCAACACCTGCCTTACATTTGTCTTACATTTCGGCAATAGCAACTCGTGTAAAATGAGTGCAAGAGGGCAGCTGGTATCTTTTGTAGAGTGTTTGTATTAATCTTCGGAAACCATCTTTGCTGATGATGTACGCAGGCATCATGTCTTTGCAAATGTGATAGGTGATCGCTTCTGTAATTTCTTTGTGGTGTTTTGATCCTTTCTCATAAGACGTTACGCCTGCAAATGCTTCAAAGATGGATACTTGTTTAGGCTGGCTTTGAGGTGTGCTTTGGTTAGGTTTGATGGACTTTGTTGACATGCATTGATCATATAGTTTTTTATGTCGCTGTGTTGGATCAGGTTTGTTGTATTGCCCCATTTCATTGCAATAATCATTTCACAGGTCTTGCAGATTACCTCTCTGACACATTTTGTGTTGTTCATTCACAGATTGAGCTCTGATAGGTTAACATCTTAAACATGTGCACAACACCGTTGCAGTATTCTGAGTTATAAATTAATTAATAAAATTGCAACTTTGTGCGGTTTAGTAATCGATTATGTTCAAATTACGATTGTTTTGCGATTAATAGCACAGCCCTAGTTTGAGTGCATTGTTAGGTAATCAGTGACCTTGGGCGATGTCTGTGACAGCCTCAGAGCTCACGTGTGTAATTTATTCAAATGTAAACTATATTCTTTTAGTAATTAAAGTCATCTCATAGACATATTTAAAAGACATTTACGAATCACCATAAGCATATGGCTTCGGTTTAATGAACAAAGTTTTTTCACAGCAAACAATAGTAATTCAAAAATAAAATGCGAGCAGTCTTCACCACAAGGTTCGGCCTGATCAATTCGTGACCTCCATATGGGGCTGTTTATACTTGGTTTTAAGATGTGTTTTCATCGATCGGATCACAAGTGGACGAGAGAGACACATTACGTTTACACCTGGTATTTAAATCCGTCTCTTTTGTCCACTTTCGACCGCTTCTGTCCTGAATACTGTGAGGGGGTGGTCTGTGAGACGGTGGGCGAGTCTCTCTGCTGTCATTTAAACGCGAGCGGGAGTAATTATGAGTTTATATGGACGCAAACTTATATTATGTCGGAGCCCGCTGCTTGTTTAGCAAGTATACATGCTGCACAGTGTTTTGTACGTTTATTTGTTGGAGCTTTCTCTGAATTTTCAGCGCAATTGATGAAATAGGATCGCGCAACTTTCACGCTTTCAAAACGAAACTACGGAGAACACCCGCAGTAGTTTTATCAATGATAGGCTAAAAATAGCGCTGTTCACCGTATGTTCATGCCAGAAGTCAGAAAAAGATGTAAAACTTGTGTTTAATACCTCAGATTAGATAAATGGGCGGAGAGAAGGCGGACGCGTGTGGCTGTTCGAACACATTCAACCACATGTGCGTTCCGCAACTCCAAAGCGATCCGATCGAAAGTGGTTTCGACTACCTCTGGATGTGGTTGAAAGTGGTCGAAAGTGGACGTGTTCAAAATGTTTTGAACACCGTTTACACCTGGCATTTGTCGTCCACTTGTGATCCGATCGATGAAAACGCATGTTAATGCCAAGTATAAACAGCCTCTATGTATAGCCTTCAAGCCACACAAAACGTGTTTTCTCCATATCATAGCAGAATCAACTTAAAATACTCCATCATTAATAATCATACACTTACGTGTTTGACATCATTTGAAACTGTGAAGAGTCTTCTTTAATTTGTGTACATTTACAATAACAAGAGATCTTTGTGTTTTTGTTAAATACAGAAAGTAAACACAGTGTGCATTCAGACATTTCTGTCTCCGCCAGCTGTCTCTCAAAACACGTTACAAAAATCAGTTGAAACTCTGCGAATACTCGTCACACAAACATGATACACATATCCAAAGAAAGCCTGAAATGTCTACTTTTAAACAAGCTAATTATAATCGAAAACAAATATGGCACACACATGAGGAATATCTTCATTTATGTTTGGACATTGAGGAAGAGATGCGTTTATCTTTAACGTTACCTAAGAAGAATAACAATGGAAGACGCAATGGAGGAGGATATATTCCTGAAGAAACTGTAAGTCATTTGTCTTCATTTATATTTGCTATCATGTAATATGTTATGGCTTGTGCAATTCAGCCTACATAAGCAACCTCAGCAGACTGCACGCTTCTGGTTGAAAAACTTTTGCATTGTTTACAAACAAGGACGCGTGATTGTCACGTAATGGCGGATCTACATGCTGTTTTAGACACAGTTATTCACTTTCGTTTTCTTCATGGCAACTTTCAGTTAGGCTGCACTGCAGGATCTTTTAAGTGTGTGCTGTAATATGATTCCATATATTGTTTACAATTCCGTATAGCGCTTTACACGCAACACGTTTTCATGAGCACCGCGTTGTTTACGCAAAGACGTGAGCTCGTGCACATAGACGCCATATGCGATGTGTTTTTAAAGTTCATACGCGCTTACAGAAATGCGTTATTAACAGAAGCCATCTGAAAACAGCTTTTTATAAAAATAATCACTGCATATGTTTATCTGAGATGTTCTGAATTTAGTCCAAATGTACATGATAGTTTATCTGAATGTAGTGCTATATTTACCCAGCAGTTATGTATGTAAGAGTATTTCTGTGAACAATTTATGCTAACAGCTGTTTATAACTCTCTTACAGGTCTGCATCCCTCTCATCAGTTCAAAACTATGAAATGGAAAAACAAATTCACACTTTCTGGACATAAACTTATATGGAATCATGAGCCACATGAAGTTTACAGCTCTGTTGTTTATCAGTTTCTTATACAAGTTAAGTTTTTGAATAGGGTTTGTTTCCAAATAAACTGAAAATGTCCTACTGACCTTCATTTCTATTTTTATTATATTGTTAACTTCTTAACTCTTTCCCCGCCATTGACGAGATATCTCGTCAATTAAGAGAAAACGCTTCCCCGCCAATGACGAGATTTTCCGTCTTTCCGCAATACCGCTATTATCCACCAGGTGGCGCCCTTCCGCAACTTTTTAAAACCGGAAGTATTGCCCTATGGCAAGCTGCTGCATGTCCGTGTCTGTTTTAAAGATCGCTCTGAATCGGATCTCTATGAAAAGTCCGTCACAAAAATGGAATTATCTCTGCTTTTTGCTCAAAATATGGTGTTTTTGCAAAAACCTACCCATATTCAAAAGCTGATTGCAAAAGAACCACTAAAGGTAGGATGAAACGTTTTTTTGTTGTTGTTTGAAAGCAGAGGGTCTGTTCTTTCATTTGGTATATTGTATGTTTATATATTTAAAGAAGAACATTTTCTGGAAGGCATTAAACTAAGGTGAAAATCATAAAAAACGCTGGCGCTGGCTGGCAACTTTTTTTAAAAACGCTGGCGGTGAAAGAGTTAATAAACCTCAAATAAACATGTATACTTTTTTTTTGTCCTCACATTCTTTACTGTAGTTCCCTCTCACATTCCTGCCTCATTATGTGATTCTTTTGTTGCTCAGCTGTCAATCAATCATTCTCGGCCCCTCTAAACAAAAACTGTCTACAATTTCTAAATCAATATATTGTTTTATGTGAATGAGTAAGCAGAATGATTTCAACATCATTTTAAAGAAAAAAAATCTAGACTACAAGATCCTGTTTTGAAAAGTCTTGTTAAAACATGTTTAGTATGGGTTTTGTGGACTTATATCAGTGACTTAAAAATGTTGCTTTTTTAAAAACCACGCATAAACATTATTCTCTCAAAAATACAAACATGTACATACATGTAAATAAAATATTTTATTTTTTGTGCTGAACGCAGTGTTATGAGACACTTGCCATTATTATGCTTTAAAGCAACTGAAAAAAAAAACAAATGTAAGAGCATGTCAGAACCTCTGACAGTGTCCCAAAATGGTTGGACCCAGAGGGTCAACTTCACATCAAGATGGCACAGAATCTTTAAATTATTAAAGATTCAACCATGTCCATTTTAATTCTCAATTCTGTCTCTATATCAAGATTATTCTCATATCATCCTCATCAACACCCTGTTGGCCTGTTCCTGTTTCTTAACCACTCCAATCATCAGGCTTGTAGTCTTGATGAAGTCTTCTTTATTGATTTTAATGCTTTCCTCGTTTTCTTGTCCTTCTTTGGTCCTTTTTAATCATTTTGTTTCTTTCCTTCTGCAAACATTGATTAATCAAATCATTGAGATTAACTTAAATCTGCTGTGCTTGACTAGTACATTGCACTTCATCTCTTGGGTGATATGTGCAGTGTTTTGGGCGAAGTTACTTTTAAAAGTAATGCATTACAATATTAAGTTACTCCACAAAAAAGTAACTAATTGCATTGCTTATTTACTTTTCATGGAAAGTAATGCTTACTTTACTTTTTAGTTACTCTTGCGTTACTTTTTCTTGGCTGAGGCTTGATCTCTTTCAGGCCTTGCAGGTGTTTTTGATGACTAAAAAGTTCTGCATTCAGAAATTGCATATTTTATCACAAAAAAGTCGAGCTCTGGCCTGCCATCTCAGTTTCTGACTCAAACTGTTTCCACACAGGTGTGTACGCATAGAGTGCATAATGTGACTATGTTTAGTTTAATTCAGTACATCATTTTTTTAAACAAATTAATTAAAGAAAAAAGTAATTGCATTACTTTTTTGAAAAAGTAACTCAAATATTAATGTGTACATTAAAAAAAGTTATGCGTTACTTTACTTGTTACTTCAGAAAAGTAATATTATTACGTAATGAAAGTTACTTGTAATGCGTGACCCCCCAACACTGCATATGTGCCATCTGATACAACATGCTTTATACCCACTGATAGCAAGGGTGCACAGAGCTTAAATGAGTTCATGTTCACATCTTTTTGGCTTAAATAGACAAATACTCATATGTCAAAAGAGCTTTCTTAGTAAGTATCATAGTAAACAATTAGTTACTGTATGTCTTTAATAAATGTAAACATTTTATTGCATTCGGTCTTATACAGTAAGTCTAATACCCAGTACCTGTCAAAGTCTCTCTCACTAAAGTTAATCAAATAACAAGAAATGCCTCACTGTTCCTAACTAACTGACTTCTTTTACTTCGTTAAAAATATTAACCCATATTTACTATTAAATAAATTACATTTTTTTGACAAAGGTTACTGCTGTTAACATTAGATCTTTTGTTGTATTAACAGACAGTAAAACAAATGTGAGAAATAGAAAAGTTTAAAATTCAGCCTTACAGTATGTTTACATCTGTGCTAGTATTACATGCCATCTAATGTGGGGTAATGTGAAGTAATCAAAAATCATGTCATTCATTAACTTTTCTGATACAGGTTTACACAGTTTCCAAGAACTGGTTAATCTATACGCAAGTTAAAATCCGGTATCTCCAGTTCACCTTGTCACCTAAGCATGTTTTTGGCCTGTGGGAGGAAACGGGAGTACCCAGACTTTGTACTTCCGCTCAATTTCATTTTGCTTCTGTACTTTGTCTGAGATATCTCCCATTATAACCGCTTTCCTCCGGCTCCAAAACGGCCGGCCCAATCAACGAACAGAGGGCGAGCTGAGAGCCGTGACGTAGACGCTAAGCGCCTAAGGTAAGATTGTAGTTCACAGCAGACATGGAGACACAGAATGCTATTTGCATTGTTCTGGAGAACATTCCCAGCATTTGCCAACTAAAGCCCGAACAGGAATCGTCAGCGAGAAAGTGGGGAGGCCAAAGGCGATAGTTGTGATTGTGTCCCCCTCGGTTGGTCTCATGGAGGATCCAGTTAAGGAGGCAGGCAAACTCGGCAAGGCAAGCTTGGTGCTGCACAGTTTGGCATGCACAATGATTGAGAAATCATGGAGGGGAATTTCATTGTTCACAGTTAATGGTGGAGGACGCGTGGACAAAAATTATTTGGTGACATTCCTGATTAACCAGAAAATAAGACAGGAAAATTTAATTTACATAATGGTTAGGGCTGTCTGGTGGAAGAGTTTTTGAGTTTGAGAGTAGTGAGGGGGTTCTCCCACTTAGACGTGAGTGGAAAGTCACCGTAAGTATAGTGTTTAACTAGTTCTGGCCCGATTTACTTCACATAATCTGCAAAAGTCTTTCACAGCCATGTTCACTTCAGTATTTCTCTCAATTTATTTGTTTTCGGATCATACTTGTGTTTATAGCAGAAGTTCGATGCGGCTGAGCCAACCCATAACACATGTCGTAACCACACGTTATGTGATTGGCTTACATTTACACGAATGATTTTAAACTTCAGACAAGCCCCCCCAACGAGAAGGTAAACACTTATCAATTATGCCCAACCAGACTCTGCGGAGCAAAGTAGCAGAGGATGGTAATACCAGGCTAGAGGTACGTCACACATGGCAGCGGACCACAATTTTTTGTCATCGGACCAAAAACTAATTCACAGTTTTCACTGCATATTGCCATTACTGTTGTGTTACTGCTATTGTTGAGGTTCGGAGCAGACTATGTCGCTATGTCCTCATTTATTTAACACTTAATTTCTTTGCTGTAGGGCATCGTGCAATAGCGCATGCAGACCGAGCACTGGTATGCTTGTGTTGTGCCCCTGCCTTGTCATATTTGTCATTTACTGTCATACTGCTTTGTGCTTATCTGCTGCCCTGTGTTAGTTTGCTAATATTATAAGGCTGTGGCTGGATATGCATTATGTCCTGGGTCAGGGCAAGCCTCTGATTGGGTCCCTAGAGAGTCAGATATCCAATCAATTTCAGTTCATGTCACCTTACACTGGCTTTAGTGCCAGTGTTTAGTAGAGAAAGATAAGATTAACATAACAGCAGGGCAACAAGATTACAGTACACTTCACAGGCATATATTTGAACAGGAGCAAAGGCGGGATTCAAATTTGGGTCGCCTGTCCAGTAGGGGTGGGACAAAAAAATTGATTCTTAGATGAATCGCGATTCTAACGTGGGCCGATTCTGAATCGATTCACAAATGTCAAGAATCGATTCTTAAATGTTAGTTTACAAAATACGTTATCAGAACCAAAAGGCGGAACTCAACTGGGGGAGCGGTTTTGCACACGGACAACTTAAGAGAGTGCGCACTGCACGAGCGCATAGCGGAGCTTACAAGAGCAAAAACAACAGAAACAGGACATATGTGTATATAAAAATGACATTATTTATCCCTTAGTTGCATTAAAGTACAGTATATTACAGTTCAGAGACTAGAAGCAAAAGCACAAACATTAACCTGGTTTTGAGAGCAAATGTGATGTAATGACGTCACACATATGCAAATTAGTAAGTCAAGAATCGATTCTGGATCGATTTACGAGGGTCCAAGCGATTCCCACCCCTACTGTCCAGCACTACTGCAAGGAGCGCACATACAGACCACTGGACCACCTGTGGTAACAATCCCAACCTATAAAAACTGAAGAAAAACTTGAAACTTACATGAAAACACTAACACAGTGCTTCAGTGACGGCAGGCAGATTCATATGCATGTACAACGCGTTCTCTTTTGACACAACACTTGTTTGTTTATCGACTTATAATAATAATAACAATAATAATAGTAATAATAACAATAGCAGACCCAAATGAGACACATATTTCAGGGTAATTTTGAACAAAGGAGATGTTCATTCAAAAAGCAGAAGAGTAAAATAAACTAAATCATGACAGACTAACCAACGCTGACGAAGCTTGCGTTACTTTTAATAACAGTTAATCTAATGTGAACTGTCCTATTCAGCAAACTTTTGCGTGAGGAACAATATATTATAGATTAAAAACAATAATACAAAGCTTGTTCCTCCACATGCATCCAATGTCTCCTGGCTGAAAAACTCTCCTTCCAGAGGCAACTCAAAGCTGACACGTCACTGTCAGTAAAAATTACCCACGGGTAGCCACGGGTAAACTTAGGCTATTATTGTTTCCTTAGAATATATATATTTTAAAATGAACCCTTTCACGCGTAAGTTAAAAATATTTTAACTGACCCCTGTGTCCATGGCGACGGGTCATGATTGTCACGTGACACACCGCAGCCACAAAAACTAACAGATGTATGCTATTCATTTTATTTAGTTTTTCCTTTTTATAAAAAATAGGCACTAACTTGCTTACCATGTCAACTATCTGATATTCAGATTTTTAATTTAAAAGCCTTTATAAATTATCTTGATCTGAACGAGACGAGACGAGCGCTGCAGTTCAGAGAGTCCTGTTAACCAGATTTACAGCACCTGAATTCCCCAGTTTCTCGCGAAATACATGAATCTAAGTGGCTATTAAGAATAGAGTATCGTTAGACTTTATAGTTCCGCTATGTGTGTCTGATATATGAATAAAACACATTGGCAATTTACATTTAAATGGATTGTTTTTTTCTGCTTCCCTTCAATAGAGATCAGTGTGTATTTAACTACAAATGTACAGGTACTTATGTGTATTTAAATGTCTGAGACATTAAATAAAAACTATGTGGTTGGTTAAAAGCACTGCATATAAGTTGTGATATATGACAACTAAATCAGCACCAGAATATTTCTGATTCCAATACTGACCTTTGCTTGGCTTATTTCTTGTCTAATAAATTGTTGCATTTGGATCTGCATCTGCCTTCTTACTTATAACATTATGGTTATATAGCTTGGTTAACTTATATGCTTATGGTTAATAATTTTGCACAGTAGGCAATGACAATAAATGTAGCACACCCAGATTTTCAGATGCACACCCAGAGTCTCTTTTCTGGCTATGCTAACCCAACGAGCTGGTAACCCAACACTGAGAACATTAACATGAAATTCAATAACAATTTGAAGAAGAAACTATCATGTAAACAGGGATTTTGGTTACCATAAACAAACTAAAGTCATAATCGGAGTAAAAACGAATTAAGACATGTTATCTTTTAAAACAGGTTTTCTGCTGTCTATTTAGGCTTCTCCTGAGGTTTTCGAGTTGAGCCATTTTTGTTCCAAGTGTGTAACACAAAGGAGAATTGACCACTGAGTCATTGATTTTATTAAGGTCCTCAATAAATATGGTAAACAAAATCGACTGGTCACACATACTGTACCTTAACAGTTTACTGGCAATTTTGAGTCAGGTCAATTGGTAATCAATGGATTGTTCATGAATTATTCACAAGACACTCAAATTTACATTTAAATCAAATTAAAATGTTTCTGCAGATTGGATGCTATCTAACAGTTTAATAACAAATAACTCTTTGTCTAGTTGAACAACATACAAATGAAGACTGCAAAGCAATGTGTAGTCTTTGATGATTTGCAGATTAGTAGGATCAGTCTCATTAGATTATGGTCTTTTGAAGCACATGCAGGATTTTAGTGCAGTAGGACTGATAGAGATCCAGTTGCAGTTGTTTATTCAAAATACTGACAATGCTTTCCTCTCTTTAGTTTGCTTTGCAGTTTGGAAAAATCATCACATGCGCACAGTGACCAACTACTTCATCGTGAACTTGTCCTTTGCTGACATCCTGGTGACAATCACGTGTCTTCCTGCAAGTCTTGTGGTGGACATTACAGAAACCTGGTTCTTTGGACAGACCCTCTGTAAGATATTACCATATTTACAGGTACGTTAACTGACAGTGTATTGTAAGCACTGTATGTTATAAATTTATTTGTCATATTTATGTTGATTTTTTTTGTATGAAGACTGCTGCATCAAAATGAAGTTTAAATCTTTTTGGATTTTTACTTTGCAAACGGCGACAACTTTGATCGTACATATCTACTGTACAACTGCTGTCAGATCAGTAGAGCCACAACTAGTTTCTCGTGCTAGAGGCTGTTTTCACTTTTCCACCGCTTATTTGGCTTCCCATGTAAGCCATGTCAACAGCTTAAACTCTTTGAAAGGTTCTTTGAGATGCCTGATATATGCTTGGGGAAAATTGTCTCCTGCAGACATACTGCAGTACATGACAGTTCTAGATATTTGTGAAAGCAGATATTTGTGTATAAATCAGGCAATATCAAAGTCAGCCTTGATCCTGAAGTTCCTCTTTCATGTTTTACCTGCTATAAGTTACACAAAGTGTGTTTTAACCACTGACAACTCGGTTGCTAAATTAGTAAAGAAATTGTTCAGTAGCTGAAGATTAAAGAGTCCTGGAGATGTACTGCTGTACTGCATGTCAACCTGGTGTCATTTTTAAGCTATATGTAGACCACATTTTTCGAGCCTCTTCACGAAGAATAACCTAATTGACTAGACTTTTAGCTGGTATACCCTACACATTTTGAAAGCTACATTTTGAGTGCTGCTCTAAGAAGGCACAGTTATCTTCTTGAGTGGGACAGATGAATGTTAATAAGAGTTGTGATGTTATTAAGGCTGAAGGAGCAGCTGTCACATATATTGCCTTGAAATAAAATCACATTTATACCTTCTGAGAGAAATTGATTATTGCAAAACAATATAAGATTTGTGCCTCTTGCTAAGCTCCAACTTTTTACCTTATGTTCATACAAGGGATAAAACCAGAACATCAAAAGTAACTTATATATACACAGTACTGTGCAAAAGTCTTAGTCCACCATGCTACCATTAGAGTTGTTATTTTTGCAATTATATAGTGATCATATACAATTATTTTTCAGTCTCTTTATTAGAATACAACCAGACAAGACAGGAAATGTGTATGTAGTATTAAAATATGTATAAAAGTATAAGCTTAAGTGCCAAGTATTTAGGGTAAACTTCCCTTCCACTTGAGCAATAGCCGTTTAATGTGAGTAGGATGAAAGCAGGCAGAGGATCAGAACAGCATTTATTAGTGAACACAAAAAAAAGAGAAACAAGTTTGTATCTTAAAAAAAGAGTGAAAAATAAATAATGGATATTAAACTTTGCTTAAACAACAACATGGTGGCCTAAGACTTTTGCACAATAATGTCTGTGTGTGTGTGTGTGTGTGTGTGTGTGTGTGTGTGTGTGTGTGTGTGTGTGTGTGTGTGTGTGCGTGTGCGTGTGCGTGTGCGTGTGCGTGTGCGTGTGAGTGTGTGCGTGTGTGTGTCGTACACGCATGCAGTGTAATAACAGCGAATTATAGCACGGGCAAGTCAAAGCAACAGAAATGGACTTTCTACTGGTCTCCCATGGTGCTGCCTTGTCCGAGAAGTAAAGAGACTTTTAGGTCACTTCATGTGTTTTTTTCTGATTTGGCAGCTATCTAATTTTTAAAAACCACATGAATGTGCGTCTTGGCAAAATTGATTTTTTTCTTTTGGCAAAATGCAAAAACACTCTTACCTTAAAAAACTTAAAACAACCTTTATGCAACAAAAGGCAGCATTTACTGTATGTTGTACTGTATTTTGGGCAGGGGACGAGCGTCTCCTTGCTTGGCATGAGCTAGAGTGAGCAGTACAGGGAAACCGGATGATTTACAGGTCTGTGACGGGTGTTAAAGCCCTTCACAAAGCAAGTTTTATTTTTTTGTTTAATATAATCGAGTTTGTAATTGGACTATTTTATTGGTTCTAGAAACCCACTGTCGTCGCTCCATAAAGCAATGAGCGTCTCGTCTTTGTTTGTTTTCCTCTTTCCCGGCTAACTTGCGAGTGACGTGCTTATGTTTGGGAGGAGTAAAGCCCTGACATATGTTGCTTCATCAACCAGATGTATTTACACTTGTCCAGTTTCATCTGAAATGCGTCCCAGACCACCTCCTGAACTGGTTTGAGTGAT
Source organism: Paramisgurnus dabryanus (assembly GCF_030506205.2). Lineage (NCBI taxonomy): Eukaryota > Metazoa > Chordata > Actinopteri > Cypriniformes > Cobitidae > Paramisgurnus > Paramisgurnus dabryanus. The sequence goes on along the minus strand of NC_133356.1, from coordinate 34,678,547 downwards.
CGGATTTAAATCCATTTTGGAAAACGTTTCAGATGGCATTTACACTTTGTCTTTTTATGATTTGATAGCTATCCGATCAGTGAAAAAGCATAAAGTGACCAGTTGTAAAAAGGCTCTTAGAAAGCTTGTCAGTAAAATCCATGTCAACACCAGCAATAACAAGGTAAGCTAACATTGCTTTGGATATGATATACAGATGGTATCTCCAGTTTCATTACAAACAGCTAGCACCTAAGCTACAACATAACATTAATGTAGACCTAAACACGGTTATCTAAATATAATTTAGCCTATTTAAATATTTCTGTTTGATATTTTTACCAGCCTTTGTATGGTAGCCTATATATTTTAGGCATTGGTTGCAGTTTTCCACTGTTTGTCTGTGTTTTATTAAAGGGGGGGTTTAATGGTATTTCAAGCATTCTGACTTATTAACACAGTTATAGAGTTGTTTCCTCATGCTAAACGTAGGCAAAGTGTCAAAAATGCAGTTGGGCGTGTTTCAGAGTATTTCTGTGCCGAATGCACTTCGCCAGGGTTCGTACAAGTTTCGGCTAATTTTTTTCGATTACGGTTCTAACTGACGTTTCAGGGGTTTTCGATACGTATCACTTCTTTATATGGGCTTCCGCCGGAAAACTTCCCCCGGAAAACCCCGCCCAGCCGTCAGTCAGCGGGAGACGCTAGAGCTTGCTAACAGCTTATCACGCCACTCAGCTTTGTTTAATTTCAAAAGTCAACAATGGCACAACAAGAAGTGTGTTTTTGGATGTAAGGAGAAGACATCCAGCCTTATGGAAACAATGGATATAGTTTATTATCCGGATTAGCAGCGGAGTTTTGCGTGTGTGTTTGATGCGGTGGATTTTCATGACGAGTTACACGTGGTAAGTAAGACTTCTGTCTTATGTTGGAAATAGGCGTGTGTATATTATATAAATGACACGAACATGTAGTGAATCATAAGTTAAAACAGTGTTGTATAGTGTTGCATGACTCGTACTCGCTCCTCCCGTGTTATAACTCCTCCTTCTTCATTTTTTCGTACGTTATCGGAAAGATTCGGTAAAGCTAATCTTTCTTTTATAAATCTGATTTAACTAAAGACTCTTCAGAGATATAAAGGATGTCATACTACTCCATAGGTACTCCAGATTAATATCAGAAATGCAGAAACAGCGTGTGTTACGTGAGCTTTAAGCAACTAAGGGGTGGTTTCCTGGACAGGGCTTATCCTAGTCCCAGACTGAAATGCATGTTTGGGTGCTGCTAAATTTAAAAACCTTGAACTGACATATCTTAACATACATCAGTGTATGTCATTCTTGTTCTGTCTCAAGATGCACACCAGTGTTATTGTTTTGTAAGGTATATTTGTAAAAAACAAAGTGCACTATCAAACACCCTCCGCAATGCAGCACAATGTGAGACGCAAGTGGGGTTTTTTTTGCTAGTTTGAGTTTAAATTTTTTTATTTTTCCGAGTTTTCGCAGTTATCATTTTCATGTCCAGCATCACATTGTTTAAAGGTTCCATATTGTCAAATCTGAAATTTTGTGGCTTTTTAGCGTGTTGGCTTAAAACGAGGTGTGTTTAGGTACTTTGCTATTTTGAGGCAACTAAATTAGTTGCGTTTGTAATACGCACCTATTAACATGAGGACACCATGCGTATTATTGAGTCTCTTGGACATAAATGGGGACAGATTACAGGACATTACAAAGTGTAAAGCTGAGATTAGCTGGCAGAAGAGCTACTTACTCTATTACTCAATTACTGAAATAATGACTTACTGTATAAAGAGAACTAAAGCTTTAATTACAAAAATAACCATTAAAATAAATAAAACACAACACATTTTTACTATCTGTCTTAAACTGGTGGTCTTTTGCCTCTGCTTACAGTTTTACTGCTTACAAATTCCATCATGTAAATAGGGAATTAATCTTGGTGTGAGGGCAACTGGCTTTTAAAGGGGAAGAGAGATGACAGAATCATTAGTTTATTGCACGTTACGCCCAAAAAAACAGCTTTAGACCATGCTATGCTGTATGTTGCATTATAGTGGGCTCTAGCTCTATTGTGTTTGGTATGTGTACCATAATTTACTAGACCTGGATCATTTGTCTATATTTATGTTACTGACGGTGATTGTTACTGTATTATGCCAAAGGTCTTCCCTGTGGCTATTACATTATGTTTTAAGTAGGCTCAAGTGCCTACACATAACCCTTCTGGAATTATAAGCAGCAGCAATTTATACATTTATAAGCATTTTATAAGCATTTTAACATTTTAGAATTCCTAGTCATACTTCCTTTCTGATGAAAGTAGCTCAAAATAACGTAAAAGTAGTCCAGTTCAGAGACAGTTATTTTGTAATGTAACTAAATACTTTCAAATGACAGTAACTTAATGTTATAATGCATTACATTTTGGTAGTAACTTGTTCAACTCTCTGTATATATACATGCATACATACATACATACATACATATATTTACATATACTTAAGGGTATAAAAGTTCTGTAAGTGAGTAGTAGTGACTTACACCTGACAAGTGCTTCAGTCGGTTGCTAGTGGAGAGATAAAGAGCAGCATTACATGAGCGCTTCTGGGCTGCTGCGTTCTGAACCAGTTGAAGTGGTTTGATTCTCTGTACAGGAAGGCCAGCAAGAAGCGCATTGCAGTAGTCCAACCTAGAGATTACAAGGGCCTAGATCAGTAGTTGTGCCGCATGCTCCGAAAGAAATGGGTGTTTCTTCCTGATATTGTAAAATGCAAATCGACATGATCACACTGTTTTTGCAATGTAATCAGTGAAGGACAGTTGGCATTCAAAAGTTACGCCGAGATTTTTGGCAGTTTTGCATGGAGTAATGGCTGTTTTGCTTAGTTGAATGCTTTATCTTGGGTTGTGCCTGAAATACAACACTTACGAAAAGTTCAGCTATAGTACAGTATGTTCAGCTGGAGGTGGTGGTTCTTCTTCCAAGTCAACATGTCTGCTAAGCACGCTGTAATGCATGCTGCTATGGTGGGAACATCTGGGTGAAATGAGAAAAAGATCTGGGTGTCATCAGCATAGCAGTCATTTTATAGTTGTTACTATGTGAAAGAAAATAAAAGTTAACCATAGCCCTAATAAACATGTTTTTAAAGACATACACTCTTTTAAGATCAATCATATTGAACTTACCCACTTTTTCTTCAATTTAGTGCATATATGGTGGCGCATTGCTGCAATACATATTATTTTTATCACTCAGCTATGTCATTATTATGAGAAGATCATTAAAAGGCATATTTTATCATAATAATGCAATAGTAGTATGTAATTAAAACGATATATTTTCTCTTCATAAAGAGATATTTTTCCTAATTAGTGAGATAATAAACAACATATTTTTTCTTACGCTGTTTCATTTACATTTCAACCATACAGAGAAGTTTTTAGAGAGTCATGGCACATTTAACAAACCTGATTTATTTTTACTTTATTTTTGACTAAAGAATTATTATTAGTATGCAGAGTCTGCGTTGGAAGTGGCATTACTCAGGTCCAGATTAACACAATGTAGTGCCCAAGGGTGACTAAATTTTAAGTGCCCCCCACACACAATTTTTAAAGTCATTGCAGGACTCCAGATTAACTATTTTACTTTATTTAAAGTTTAGTGGCACACCTTAAATCAGCCTGCAATGCAACATTTCCCCCCAAAATTACTGTATTACTGAAACATACTTTGATAATACATAAACTTAACTCTCTATGCATTTATTGCACATGCCTTTTTGTACAAATGAACAAACTTTCAGAATAGGAAGTTGTAAACTAAAGAATCATACAACTCCCTTGACTAATTCTAGCCATAAGATACGCCCTAAGACTTAATATTAGGGCCGGGACTTTAACGCGTTAATTAAGATTAATTAATTACACAAAAATAACGCGTTAAAATTTTTTAACGCATTTTAATCGCACATATTTTTGCACCGCGGAACATTTCTCATGAGTTTCGGCGGACCGATTATACTGGAGCACCAACTAGCGTTCATGACTTCACAACAAACCACAGTGAACATGAACCAAGAGGCTGATGAGATCGCTTTGGTTGGCCCCGTGGATGGGAATTTTTTTTATAAAAAACGAACGGATGTAAGCGTCGATAAAAGCATGGTTGTGTGTAAGCTATGCAACAAGGAATTCACATATCACCGCAGCACATCGAGCATCTCAATGCAAAACATACAGCAGCTAGCGTGGACATTAGCCCGACTCCGGGCACAACGACTTATTCGGACGGGATTAGTTTTACATAGGGATGTGGGGTAAAGCAAGTTTTTATCAGAGCTTCTCGGTGATTTTAGTCCAGTCCGAATGCTCCATGTCAGTAATCATTACGGACAATGTCAGTAAAGATTACGGCGTCTTTTACCTTCTGTAAAAAGGTCCGGAGAAATTACCTCAGGTAATACAAATCCAGTGCGAATAGACCAGCTGTAAATATACACGTAAATCGCGTCATTTCCTTTTAATTTGCAGGTTTCTTTTAAATATAAAAGCGCTTAAAGAAGCGTTTACTTGCGTTCTAGACGGAGAAACAAGTCAGTTACAAGTCAGTTTCTGAATAAAACACGACACAAACTTTAAAAAAAAGTCAAATTTACTTCTCAGAGGCATGGAACTGTTTATGAAACTGACGTTCTCCCCAAAGCTGAAATTAAACACAGTGTTTCGCGTTTTCCTTGTCTGTGTCATGTTGTTTGCACATCTGATATCTGGAAGCAAGGTAACGTGCACGTGAAGACGAGAGGTGACGCGCTGCGCCAACGAGTTACCCCTCCCACTTCTGAATGTTTTACAGAGATTTCTAATCCCGTCCGAATTGACCATTAATATTACCGACGTCCTGTGGTAAAATTACATTACGCCATCTACCCCTGTAAAACCAATCCTGTCCGAATAGGGCTCAATAAACAATATTTTGTTGCTTAAGCTTATGTATTCAGTCATTATTCATGGTACACTCTAAGAACGAATGTGTTAAAAACAACACATTAGTGTTGATTCTGGGACAACACACTAACTGCGTCGTCCTGGAATCCACCCATCTCTGTGTTATTATTGAAACAACACATTTTGTGTTACTTTTAACACAACATGTGTTATACTTGAACACAAAATCAAGACAAAATGACTCATAATGTGTTAAAATTACACATAATGTGTTAAAAGCTTACAGCACAATGATGTGTATAAAATTAACACATCCTTTCTAAGAGTGTATACTAAAATCCATGTAAAAAATTACTTCTTAATGTTCTCAGGTCAAATATTTATATGCGATTAAAATGCGATTAATTTAGATTAATTAATTACAAAGCCTCTAATTAATTAGATTAATTTTTTTAATCGAGTCCCGGCCCTACTTAATATACAACAAAATGTAGCCTACAACATATCAGCAAAATATATTATAGAGATTCCTTAGGTTAGCAGCTACAGTTAGTATACAATCAGTAGGTTGTAATTGATTTGTTGCATGTAGCTGTCGCAGGTGATTTTATTAAAGTGCACCTACAGTATTTCAATGCTACAAAAACAACATTATTTGGTTTACTTGATATAATACAGTGTGTTTGCGTTGTTTATTGTTAAAAACACATTATTTTCCACATACTGTACATTTTTATAAGCTCCAGATATAATGCTTTCCTCAAACACATTGATTTTGTACAAAACTCAGCGATCTGAAAAGTGTTTGTCCCTTATTGGCCAGCTAATCTGTACATTGTGGCCTGAATACCTCTGACATCAGCTGGAAATGTGACACTCCTTAGCATGTTTGATAGATTTGGTTACAATGCAATGCTGACAGGAGTTAATTTACAGGCTGTGAGTCCAACCGGGAGGAATTATGATAATGTTGGTCTCGTCTATGTCAACAAGCCCAGGGAGTAAACTGTTGCCTACAATCCGTGTGTTTGTTGTAGTCCGGGTAAAGAGATTTACGTTGGAAACGATAACTCGCATCATCGTTTACTTTAGGGTATGTATCTTTTGCATATTTTTTACTATTCTTGTACTAATACACAAAATTACACACCGAAGGAAATCTAAAATCTTGAATCCACAGTTGCTCTTTAAACTACATATACAATAAGTTATATCCAGTGTTATCCAGTTAGCATATTTTAATTAAGCAATATCGCTCGAGTAGGAGTGTGATATAGCTCTATATCACACGACTCCGAGAGCGATATTGCTTTTATACAACAGTTCGACGGCACACGTTTGAAAAACGAAAAACTAGACAACAACAACGGAGTTATTTTAAAAGCCTCTTTGTTTGAGAACTACTTCTTCTGCCACGGATTTGAGGGCGGCCAGAATGACAGGTAAAACTTCCGGCTGCTTTGAATCTCATAATAACTCAATGGACGGAAAAGCCGTTACTTTATATTACCGTTTCTTGGTCACAAAGTGTAGTTTTAAGATTAGTTCAGTCGAGAATGTATGTGTATTATATTTAAATCTGCAGTCGATTAGTAAAGATAGCGCCTGTTTGAACGTTTGCTTACTGAGATTCGGTACGAATGAGAACCAAAGCATGAACGGACGTCTGTGTTCACTTGCCCCGCTGACCACCGCCCTCTCTGGGCTACATCTCTGACTGGGATTCCCTGGCTCTCGTGTTGGCCTTGTTTGTTTATGATCGTCAAAATGAGACCAAATCAGCAGTATTTGGTGTCATGATCAAACTATTACTTGTTTTTTTATTCATATTTAGTGTCTTTTGTGTTGTTATTGTTTTGGCGCGAGGTAAAAGTTAATAAAACTATACTTGTATAACGTTACTATTGCTTTCTCATTTAATCTTAACGCGATACGAGCACTCGATTATTATTAAACTTTGTTCTTGTCAGTACTATACAAAACGGTTTTTTATAAGTGTCAGAGAGATGTTTTTGCATGCTGCTTATAAATATACCAGTGGCGATATTTAATAGTCACGTCACGATAAAGTAAATGATCAATGTCCACATTTAAAAGCTGCGGTGCTTACCTGCAGTTCCACGGTGTTTTCGCGTTCTGATAAAAGATATAGCTCCAGAAAAAAACGAGTGTTTATATTCCTCTTTCCAAGTGTTAATCGTCCACACGATGTGACAAGACATTTTTCCCATTAACTTTAACGTAACATCCAAGAGCGCTGATCTTTGACAGAATAATTACTTCCGATTGGGGATTTACAGACTGATTTATGAGCAAGTAAACTAATGAGACACACGGAGAGTGATTCAAAACAGCGTGTCTGTGTTTTTCCATTCAGAGATGAGCCTGCTTAGGACCTCCATTCACTAGGTGGTGGAATGATACGAAAGGTGATGCGGTTACAGTGCCGTTATCAGCACAATATCGCATAGCTCTTAGCCAATCAGATTCGAGAACCAGAAAGAACTGTTGTATAATATGAGATAAATGTCATGGCTATACATACGTGTATCCCTTACACTAGAGCTGTAATCGGGCCTTAAAAGTTAGGCCCGAAATGTCCGGAGCCCGACAGAATGCAGCCCGAACCCGAACGTACATTTAGATTGACAGCTTTTTAAAAGCCCGAACCCGTTTACAGCCCGACATTATTTAAATGTGCGCACACACACAGCTTTTGTCAAGAATGAGAAATTTACACAGGTTTTAACATTATTTATTCATGACTAATAATCTACACGCCACTTGGAAGTTGAAACAAAGAAATAAGTAATCTGTAACATTGTAACATCTCATTCTAAATAGGCTTATGCAATACACTATAAATATGCCAATAAAATTACTATTTCTTAACGAATTAAATTAAGATAATACATTCTGAATTAAGATGGGTATTTGGCAATAACGAAATTAAGAGGCAGGCTCCGCGGGATTTGCGTCGGCACTTCTCTCCATTACTGCCAACATTAGTCTATATCCTCTGTCTAAATTATGTAAGACTCGATTCATATTTAGTTATACATTGAAAAACCTACTCACCAAGATTAGGCTACATGTTTTTGATGAGGAAAATCATTAAATCCAATCCACTGTAAATGAATTCAGCGCGATCCTGCGCTACTGATTTGAACTTGACCGCTCATTTACCTCACAAAGCCGGAGCGGAAGCCCGAGCCCGCCCCGAGCCCGTGTAAAATGTTAGAAATGAAGCCCGAACCCGCCCGAGCCCGTCGGGTCCCGACGGGTCCCGTCGGGTTCGGGCAAAGATCTTCAGCTCTACCTTACACATTTCTTGTCTTCTATCCAGTTCCCTTTCGAGAACGGTCTCTCGACATTGCGTCAGTAGCTGACGCTATGGGAGAGGTCCTCCTCTCTTCCGATTCTGAAGCTTTTTTATAGAACAACGCCAGTGTACTGGCTAATGCCTGTCATGACGACGTATAGAGGCGTGGCTTTCGCCGCTATATAACGACCGTCTTCAAGGCATATCGACAGATCATTTCTCTTCACTTCGTGATACTGAAGCGTCGCCGTTGAATATCACACCCGTAACGGACGTAGGCGCGTCCCTTATACGCGTTCCGGCTGACATTTACGCGGAAATATTGCTTCGCTCCTCGAGAAAACAGGTAAGCGAAGAGAATCGCCGGAGGTTTTCGCACGTGACTGTGTTCTCGGCCGCGGACCACCGCCGCCAGCGTGCCGCTGGTGGGTCGCAGCCAACCTGGAGAGAACACCAAGTGCCCCCAAACCTCTGGTGCGTCGACGACCCGTCTCAGCACACAGCTCTCAGTCCGCTCTTGAATGTGCTCGTCACACACGAGCTGCAGACAGTGAAGGGCAGACCGAGCAGTGCGAGACACCCCGCCCTATAAGCTTCCCCCGAGCCGAGGCTATGGAAGCGGGGCGGCGACGTGCATAAGCATCCCTTCCCCACATATGCAGTGCGGAATATGCCACAGTGTGCACAATACATTCACAATAAACTAAATCCCGGGGTTTCTCGGTATTATGTTAACACAGCGTGCTTTGGCCGCTTCCCTGCGCGCTACGGTCGCTGCTCGGACATGACAGACCTCATTTCAGCGGGGCCTGTCGTGGACGAGCACGGCGCGCGCGCCCACTTGTACATTGCAAAACCCTTTCACAAGTCGTTTTGCCTGTACAAGCGCTGCTATTCACTGTTATTTACTAGAGTAAGCATCATTTTTTGGTGTCTTGCTTGTACAATAAGGCGCACTTTGGCCGATTCTCACGGGTTTCGGACAAAAATGAGCCTGTTTATAGCGGTTTGCCTTGCGAAGCACATGCTTTCCTTGCGCGCGCTCAGGCTACGTATGCCGTCGAGCGTGACGTAATACGGTGAGGGGTCTGCTTGCAACTTGGCTATCAGCTACGAAACAGCGTGAATAGAGAGTGAACATTGCCCTCAGCGTGTGTGGTTCATGCAGCAATGCTCTGGAATTCTTCGCGTCCCCCTGGCTGTTCCGGGTGACGACGGGAATTCGTGTTGGCTGTTGGGCTCTGATGTGTTGCGTCTGATGGCCGCTGAAACACAGCGGACCGTCGTAGATTCAAGCAGCATTTATTCAGTTCACTATGTGTACGTGGGGAACCAATATGTATAATATATACGATTTATAACCCCCTGCGGACAAACACAGCGCATAGCGCCCGGCCTCGCTCTCGTTGTGCCCGTTACACACGCGCTACGGAGAGAAAAAAGGCAAATTATATCGAGTGGGATCCCTCGCCCAGCGTAGCGATCCTTTCCGATGTTTAATACATAACATTAAACCCTACTCGCAAATATGCCCGTCACACGGGCTACATAACGAAGGGGGTAACTGTTATGTAGTCTTGCATCGAGGAGAGAGATATTCTCTCTCCTCGCTCTGTGTCTAGTTAGTACGAGCTGATACGGATGCATATTTTTAAAGCGTTATGCCCCAGCTGTGCAGCAGCGGGTTGCTGCCATGTATTGCACGTCGGTGCAGAATGCATGAAGTAGGTGAAGTACACAATGTCCCCGTAATTCGGCGATATTTTACCTCACGCGCCTGTGATATACAGCGGTCACCGCGCAAAAACATGCGTAACTGGCACCCTGCGTGCGCGTGTTAACTGTTGCAAGTGTTTCTGTGTTAAAGGAGATGTCTCTCCTTTTTCCGAGTGCTGGGTCTGTCCCGTCAAGCAGCGTACGGCTGCAGACCCTACCCCTATGAAATTGTAGTAAAGTGTATTCATGGTCTTATGGTGTATTGATTAATATCACCAAGCCATAATTACTATACTACCCATGGGTGTTTGAAACAATGGTGTCATAGCCATGATTATTTGTGGTTATGGTTTTACACTGTGTACCTAAACACGTATGCATACGCCCTACGGAAGATTACTCCGCTACTTTGTCATGCACGTCCACGTTGTGCACTGTGCAGTACAATTTGGGAGTTCACAGCGTCACTGTACAGCCGGTGACGTTCTGCCCTGCATTCCTCACGGCTAGTTCACAGCACACAATATGTAATGGGCTCCCGGCGCATGCGCGGCGAGCCGTTTATATGTGTTTCAGTGCATAAGGAGATTACACTCATTTATGCATGGGCTCTGTATATCAATACACGTAAGCCTGTGCGCAACAGTGTTCACTCACTTCTCTGTTAATACACAGCGGTGCTACGCTCTGTGCGTTTCAGTTAAGTAATCCAAGTTCACAGCACGCAGTATGTAACTGGCACCCGGCGCACGCGCGGCGAGCCGTTACTACGTATTCAGTGCATAAGGAGATGTCACTCCTTTCTGCTCGGGTTTTGCGCACAGCTCAGTCCAAGCGCCGAGCTGCTGCAGACCCACTTGGTTTTCCACAGTATGTAACTGGCCATTACTTTGTGTTTCAGTGTATGAGAATATGTCTCTTTTTCCGCTGAGTTCTGTATCCAGCTGTGTCCAACAGCGAGCGGCTGCAGACCCTGGCTCTTTCTACAGTTCTGTGTATCTACAGCACATATCCTGTGCCCAATAGCGGATCGCTCCGCTACATTGTTCATGCACGTCCGCGTTGCGCACTGTGCAGTACAGTTCAGGAGTTCATAACGTCCCTGCACTACGGTGACGTTCTGCCCACACTCCTGCGTTACACAGCAGCATAGTTTCCCAAACACAGTGTGCAACTGGCACCCTGCGTGTGCGCGGCAAGCTGTTGCTCAGTGTTCCTATATGCGTGGAATCTAATCTTTCCACGTTTGTATCCTGCATCCAGCCTTCCCAAGTGGTGTGCGGTGGCAGGTTTGACTGGTCGTGCCCGACATATAAACCTCTGTGGTTCAGCCGTAGCTACAGGCACATACATGCCTCGCTCAGTCTGCCATGGGTTCGTAGCATCCCTGACCCACCCCACATGCGTGTGTTTAGCGGTGGGTTCTTATATAGCGGACAGCATGTAATGGGCACCCGCATGCGTGCGGCGAGCCATTGCTAGACATGTTCTTATGGGGCCCAACACTCCGATCATTCGGCAGTGTTTACCCCCTTTTTTCCTAGCCGTATGGGTTTGGCTGAATCCTTTTACTTTTTTCGGGATTCTGTGTTAATTTGACGTCAGACCACCCAAGTTGGCGTGGTCACGTCACAATTTCGGTGCAGTGCGCCGGTACCTGGTCCAGCAATTGTGACTGTGCATCGGAGTACGTGCCTGACGAGTGGGTTAGAGCGGCTTGTATAGCTGCTACTATGTCGGCCTAGGGCGATGGTTCCATTGGGATCGAAGCCCTAAGTGCACGGTTTAGTGCACTTATGGTGGTGCTTCATGATGGTATTGTTTGGACGCACATGTTCACTGGCTGCGGCGCTTTCTCATTTAAGAGTGGGCAGCTGTGCTTTATACTCCTAGATATTGCCGACCGGCTGCAGGAGCACTCTTTTTCTTGAGTGGTTTTCTCTGTGTGTGTGGGCATAGGAGGACAGTCTGCACGCCAGCTATATGTTGTGTGCTTGGTTGTGGTTCGGACTCGGGCTCGATGCGAACCCGTCTCTCTCAGGAGCGCGCACTAGTTGTGTGTTTGCTCTGAGCTGTTCCACCCGGGGCACTATTGTGCTGGCGGCGGACGCCCCTAGTATGCCTCATGTTGCCCTGACCCCCCTTTGACACTGTTAAGTGGTCAGGTGTTGGGAGCCGCTCGCCTATCTGCTCCCCATTTGGTATCTCATGTCCCGCCCGCCACAGATGCGGCACGGATGTGGCTGAGGGTGTAAGCTGATTTGAGTTTGGTTCGGGCTTACTGGATCTGTGCACAACAAGGAGAGAATACCTCTTTGTGCTTCTTCCAGTTGCACTCCCGTAGGGAACACATTATGCTTGGCCAAGCGCCAGCAGTTGTGTGCCCCAGTTGGGTTCTGCTGCCGGTAAGCGCGGAACTGGTGAGAGGATCAGTTATTCAGGTCCCCGAGCTGACTGAATCAGCTGCGGTTCTGTAAGGGCACTCCAGCACGCTGTACACTCTGTTTGTGGGGGTGTTATGTGATGGTTTAGACTCGGTCGTGTTGTGCTTTGAGACGCATACGAGAGTCGCGAGCCCTTTCTACTCAGCACCCCTCTTATGCTGTACACATAAGGGTGTGAAGTGAATGCATATGACCCGGTACGGTGTTCCGTGTCGAGTGTTCTACCTTTACAACAGCGGGTAGTTGGCCGCGATACAGGCTATCTACCTCGAGGGTTTTGCCACTGCTCCTGTGGCGTTTTGCACAATGCCTCTGGGCACGCAGTGGCTGCGCACCATCGGGTATTAGAATTAAGTGAGTGAAGCGGTCACCTCGCTCCCCTTATGTTTACCAGTTAGGGATTAGGTGCCTCAATCCAACCGCAGCGCTGTTAGAGCGCAGCCGGTTAAAATCTGCCTTCTATTATGGCTCTAAATGAGCTATGCCCGGCTAGGCTTTATATGTTCATCTGAGTGCTCGACCCCGACACGGCAGTCTGAGCAGCTCTTTGTGCCACAGCGGCAGTGTTTGGAGCAGACTCTTTGTAAATAGAGGATATTGCTTTGGATGTGGATGCATTTGCTGGGGCTTTCCGAGCTCTCTCGGTGAGTTACTCTCGCCCCATCTTGCAGTCAGCTGCTTGATTGGGTGCTGAGGGAGGGCGACACGTCGCCTCCGGTCTCAGGTTGTGGTGTGTGTCAGCAGTCGCGTGGTTAATGTGTATTCACAGTGTGTACCGCATGTTGCCAGTACTACTGTGTTACTGCTGATGTCGAGGTATGGAGCTGTATTCACTTCATCTTCGTTTCTTTCGCACTAGCTATCCTGATGTGCATCTTATGCTACGCCAGCAGATGCCGAATGCAGGTATGCTTGCTATAGCTTGCGTTGTGCTAAGCCTGACCGTTTGGTCTTTTGTTGCATTGTGCTTATCTGCTGCCCTGGGTAGTGCAGCGATAAGATCTTTATGCTGGCTGTGTCTGTATGTACTCTGCCCTGGGTCAGGGCGAGTTTCTGATTGGGTCCCTAGAGGCATCCAGTCTTTTTCACGCCGACTGGGCTTACGCCGACTGGGCTAGGACTGTGTTATGTGCTACTGCTAAGCGCTGTGGTGCATGGGTTTGAGTAAACTCCACTGGGGCTGCTCTTTGCTGTTCTCACGGCGCGGTTCTATACAGTCTCCCATAGCGTCAGCTACTGACGCAATGTCGAGAGACCGTTCTCGAAAGGGAACGTCTCGGTTACTATCGTAACCTCGGTTCCCTGAGAAACGGGAACGAGACATTGCGTAAGCTGCCGTGTCACTGCTCAGATCAGCTCTTCTGTTGTTCAGTCGAAATGATCTGTCGATATGCCTTGAAGACGGTCGTTATATAGCGGCGAAAGCCACGCCTCTATACGTCGTCATGACAGGCATTAGCCAGTACACTGGCGTTGTTCTATAAAAAAGCTTCAGAATCGGAAGAGAGGAGGACCTCTCCCATAGCGTCAGCTACTGACGCAATGTCTCGTTCCCGTTTCTCAGGGAACCGAGGTTACGATAGTAACCGAGACGTTTTCCTGACCAGGGCACCTGATGTCTTTGACCTTTACTCTCCTCTGCAATGTTTTTGGTATTAATTAGGGTATCCTGCTCTCTCTATATGTCATCTCTGTATTTATAATGACCCTGCGCCTTGTCGCGGTAGATGTGTTATGTGTTCACCTTCATGCGGGTCTGTGTTTTTATGATTTTTAAGTGGAACATAGACTCATATGACAAGCTGAAACCTTTTGGTATCTTTATCAATGCTGCAATGGGTTTTCTAGAATGATAATTTGGCTTCCTGCCTTCACTACTAATTCTAACCCGAATGTTATCACATGCTACATTTTTAATGATGTTGGACTGAGCCAGAGTGAGGTCAGACCTAGGAAGAGAGAACTGTTATGTGGAGCAAAAGCTACTACAATATGACTATCTTGATGAATTTTCTGAAAACTGCTATCTACGGTTCAAAGCAACCACAACCAGCAAGAGATAACATTTACATTTAGTAGACGCTTTTGTCCAAGGCGACTTACAAATTAGGTTACAATGAAGCAATTAGAGTAACACAAGAACAGCAATACATAAGTGCACTAGAACTAGTCTCATCAAGTCTAACACAGAATACATAGCCGATTCTTAAAGACTGCTACAGAATCAGCAGATCTTGTTGCAACCGGCAGATCATTCCACAGATGAGGAACAGAACCGGAGAAGGTACGCAATAGTGATTTTTTTTCCCTTTTTGGGATGGCACCACAAGCGCTGGTGGTTGGTTTTAAAAACCAAGAGCAGAGCTTTGAATTTGGTGCGAGCTGCCATAGGAAGCCAGTGTAACCTGACAAAGAGAGGAATGACGTGAAGCCTCTTTGGCCCATTGAAGACCACTCTTGACGCAGCATTTTGGATCATCTGTAGCGGTTTGGTTGTGCAAGCTGGGAGTCCAACCAGTATGGGGTGGCAGTTGCTCAGTGGTTCATGTAGGTTGTCTACAAATTGGAAGGTAAGTGGTTCAATCCAATGGCTCCACCTGACCAAGTGTTGAGGTGTTCTTGAGCAAGATACCTAACCCCAGCCGCTCCTAACGAGCTGGATGGCGTCTTGCATGGCTGACATGACCGCCGGTCTATGATTGAATGGGTGAATGTGAGGCAAAACTTGTAAAGCCCTTTGGATGGCCATTGGTCTGTGAAAGCGCTATATAAATGCAGTCCATTTACCAATGCATTGCAATAGGCCAGCCTGGACAGGACAATAGCCTGTACTTGTGTAGCATGCTCAAATAGGCAAGGTCTTATTTTCCTAATGTCTTAGAGGATGAATCTAAAAGAGCAGGCGGTGTTGACCACATGCTCTGTGAAACTGAGATGATCATCAATAACCACTTCCAGGTTTCTGACTGTCCTGGAATGCACAATGGTCAAATAACCTAGTTGAATGGAAAGATTGTAATGAATCTTAGGGTCAGATGATACAACAAGTGGTTAGTTCTGTCTTTGTAAGGATGTAACGGCAAGTTGAAACCAGACTGGTTGCTGTCCAGAAGGTTATTTTCTGTGAAGAAGGAGGAGAGCTGGTCAAAAACCACATGCTTAAGAGTCTTGGCAATGAAGGCAAGGAGAGATACGGGTCTGTAGTTTTCCAACATTGCTTGCAGAATTAAGTGTGGGTTTCTTTAGCAGCAGGGTTATCCAGTAGGGATGTGCCCGAAGCCGAATACGTTATCCGGAAGGGCACGGATAATGGCTTCAAAACGAATAACAAATTCATCCGAATAATAGAAAACATATTCGGCCAGACATAATCATGTGTTTACTGGAACAGCCTTAAATTATAAACCCCTTAAGCATGTATAATATGTGTGTGAAGTGAATTAGTGCAATCTATAAAATTACATTGAATGACATTTTCTGCGCATCCCTTATTTAGAAACGAAAGTTGTTTTGGAATTAGTTAAAAATATAAAAATGCTGCTTATATCAAACTTTTTTTAACTTCTTCCCAACTGTAAAAAATGACCCTTTTAGGGTTTTTTGTTTGTTTGTTTTATTTAATTACACGAGACCAGAAAACTTTGATAAAATGCTGCACTCTGATCATAAAATATTCGTTAATAACTCCGTGTCTCTGTGTGACTTCGGTCACAGATGATCTTTTAATTACTTCAAGATAAAGCAAGCTTCATTGTCAATCTAGGTGAATATAAAATAAATAAGTAAATAGATAAAAATATGAAAATGTAACATTTTAAAAGCAAAATTTAAACTGAAGATTACTATGACATGAATTGCAATTAACATAAAAATAAAGTAAGTAAATAACAACTGAAACATTTGAATTAAATCTTTCTAATTACCTTATTGTTTAAAATCATGCTGCTTGTTTTTAACTAAGTCAAAACTGACTTTTAAATAATAGAGCATATTGTTATTTGAAATTGTAAACGAATATTTGATTATTTATTAATTTAGATGAAGATTAATGAGAACATTTTTTTAACAATTCATTCTGTTCACGCAAACACTGTATGGACATAGTAAATAATGAGCTCAGCAAGTTTGTTGTAATGGTTATTTTGCCTTTGTAAATTCTTGTCATAACCAATGTTTTTGAACTTTTCTGTCAGTGTATGAAGGTAATTTAGAGCCTAAAAGATTTGCATGCGCGGGATAAAATTTGTAAGAATGTACTTAACATTGCAAGCGTAAAATAAATTTGCATGTGCAAAAACAGTTTTGCAAAGGTGTAAATCAAGTTCCAAGCGTAAAAAAAATTCAATTGCGTTTTGCAACATACTGTTAATCGTAAGTGTAATTCATGTCTTGCAAAACTGAAACTTCATATTAACACTAAATAAGTATGAACTGTAAGCATCGGACTTCAGTTTTTCCGCGCTTACACTTTTGGCACGGTTTTTGCGCTGAAATACTGCCAAAAGTATTGCAAGTCTGCAAACAGTGGTGTGCAATGAAAAACACACGTTCATGAACGGCAAATATGAATTAATCGCGAATGCGAGAATCTGTCTCTGTGTGTAAAATAAGTTTTAACAGTTGTAAATGACTTGTTGCATACGGAGGAAAACTATTTCCTGAAATATCCCGACATCTACTGGTCCCTATGCGTTTGCAGTTTTGTCACGATTCTCTCACTGATTTGAGTTTGCAAGCGCGAGTGGGAAGGCGGGGCTAAGCGCGGAAAAACTGAGGTCAGATGCATACAGTTCACACTTATTTAGTATAAATATGAAGTTTCAGTTTTACAAGAATGAATGAATTACACTTACGATTAACATTAGTATTTTGCAAAACTTGTTTTCTTACGCTTGCACCTTGATTTTTTACGTTTTTGCACATGCAAATTTATTTTACGCTTGCAATGTTAAGTACATTCGTACACATTTTATCCTGCGCATGCAAATCTTTTTGACGTTATTTTACCCTCATATCAGTGCTTGTACTTACGTGTCTGTGCATTGCGTTTCAGATCTGTCAGTCAGCGCGAGTCTTGTCGATCTTAATAACTTTTTAACATAAATCAGTCCCAAATTTATCTCTCTTAATAACTCTTTAAACATCAAGCAAGTCCTGCATTTTATTTTCAAATTCTTGCATGTTTTTAAACCGAAACCAAGATGTCAGACATGACACGCATCTTAGTATATTACTGTAGGTTAATTTCACTTTCAGAAAACGTACAAATAACGTCATCATTTTAATTACAAGAGTATTTGAATCGCTAGACGAGGGATAAATGTAGGCTACTTATTTTTTCTGAAAACCTCCCACTCATTTAGACAGAATGGGTCACATATGTAACTGTGCTGAAATAAACACTTAAAGGTGATGTACAGTCAACGTGCTCTCAAGTTCAACGCACATAGGCACAAGCTGTATGAGGCTTTGTTTTCCATGTCTATTATTAATGAGAATCAAGTTGTTTGTCTTTTTGATTACAATTTTGTAATATTATTTTTAATAAATATTTACAGTTATTTAAGTTATAATTATAATAAAAGCAAAAATTCATTTAAAATGCCATTTTCATGTAATATGACAAACTTCCGGCTAAAGACCCTCCCACTTCCGGTTCCATACGAATACAAATACAGATACAAATAATTTTGTGATTGTTACAGATACAAATACAGATACAAATACTGACTCCGCTGCACACCCTATTATCCAGGCATCTCTAAAAGCTGTGGGGAATGTACCAGTGGTAACAGATGAGTTGGTGCCGTCTTAAAATATGGTAGTGTTTTTTAGAAATTTCATTAGCAAATTTTAGAAGTGCGTAAAAAGTGTTTGCTGCCAAAAAAATTTTTTTTCAGTAAATAGCCGCTTTTGCACTATCGGGCCTGTGCGAGCCAGGGCTTCAAACGGGCCTCACGGAGCCAACAGCCTCCGACCTCCCGCTGCGTAGCCAAAATCAAGAGGCGTTTGCATTGTCAAGCCAATAGCGCCACAGCGCTTCAGAAAACCCCGCCCTTAATACGCCTACCTGGATCTAACGTCACACAACTCCGCCTGTTTTACCGTGAGGAAGTCACTTCAATCTGACAGGAGACGGGAGTTAGATCGCATTATAACAAACATAACTGAGGCGGGTGTTTGCACGGTGCAAGCCAAGATGAGAAGATAGAGATGTTTGCTCCATCCGCTGTGTTACTCTTGAAGTTTATTTTGGCTGCACACGAGCGATCTCACGACGAGAAAATATCAGATTAATAAGCAATAGTAAACTTTATGAAGTAGGATAATTACAAATAAAGCGTTCATCTACCTAATGTGCCATTTTACTATATACACAATATTTTAAAGAATATAACGAGTCCTAGTTTTACATTTATGTAAAATAATCTTATTTTAAAATACAGGTATGCACGTTTGTCTAAATTTGTAACGTTAAGTTTGTAATTATAGTTATATGGCGATGTCTTTAATCATGAAAACGTTAATAGTTGAGCATAACATGAAACACAAGGTAACTGTCTAATAGCTATTTCAATAATGTGTCAATCAATAAATACTTTTGTCTATAAAGAACTGCCTCGAATAGCTGAATAGGACTGAAAATCACTTTACTTGCATCCCAAAAATCAAAATGTTTGAGAAATCATTAGAAAATTTGCTCGTTAAAGATGCAATTTGTATTATCTGTGCCGCTAGATGGCGCCAGATCAAATCAATAACAATGACGTTGTTTAATGACGCTCTGAAGCAGCGTGGAATTATGGGATTTGTAGTCTTTAACTCAACCGCTGATGGCCATCAATCAGACGCGAATGAGAAATCACGTTGACTGATAAGGTAATCAAGTCTTATACATTTTGCGTTTAATGACATAATTTATTTCAGAATGTAAGTTTATATGTGATGTTGAAAACGACAGCACAGAATTAAGTTTTCAACTTACAATCTACAATGATTGAAGTGTCTTACAATGACCATTTATATTGCTGTACAAATCTTGATGTGTATATCGTCCACGGGAAGACATGCTGATTACAATCTACACACTAATGTTGTGATCAATATAATAGCAACTCACCCATTGCGTAAAACACAAGCAGGATCAGAATCTCTGTCTAGTTAAATGTCGTCGCGAAACTCTCTCCATCCAGATAATGCAACACCAAATTGATCCTCTCTCGTTTTGTTCCAAACTCTTCTTGAGTCGTTTGGTTGGCCCGTACGCTGTCTTTGCTGACACAACCAGCGGCAGACAGTAAAGATAAGTCCATAATCCATAAGTCCATAAGAAAGCACGTAGCCCGATAGGCGCTAACGCATAGTTTTGCATTTGTCCACGACAATGGCTGCGTCCAAAAACTCAAGGCAGTGACTCTTTGCCTCGCTGCCTCATGAGGAAATGACTTCGGAGGCATGAAGGCAGCTCAGAGAAAGGCTTCAGACGCACTTCAAAGGCAGCATGTTTGAAATATAAACAGAGAGCGCCTTTGTGATAACTAATCACATATTTGAAAACTACAATACAAATTTCTCGCTAGAAATGCAATTAAAATGTGTAAAAAGTGAAAATATATGTTTATTTACACTTAATTTGTGCTCCAGTAGCTTCCTTGGCCGCCATTTTATTTTTTCGAACTCGACCACTGTTGTCATGTCGTTTTTACGTCAGTAAAGGCGGTGACAAAGCGTCACATGGATATAAATGTCATTGACAGGAGACTACACTGCCCCGTGTCAATGTTTTGAATGGAAATTTTCTCACGGTTTACAAGTAGTTGAAAACATTACAGATATTGATAGTAATCAGCTGGACAAAATATATAACACTGGCCTAGTGGTTTTTGGACATTTTACTGCAAATATCTTACAAATTGCACCTTTAAGAATCAACTCTGAAAATACACAATATATTCTATAGTATATTCTAAGGGCTGACTAAAAAATTCAACAGAGATGACAATATCACACAAAAAACAAAATAAACACCCATGTAACTAAGACACTTATGCAATCGTTATTTGTATTGTATTTTAGGTGTTTTGTATGTAAACGTTATGTAGCAAACAAGTTAACTCACCGACTGTAGATATACCATCGTGACTCGAGTGATCGCTTCTTTAATACATGGACGATGAAACGATGATCCAACACACATCTTTAATTTCTCAGTACTGTTGCACTTTAAACACTGTTCTGTGCCAGAAACTTTATAAACTTCTCCCGAACCGGTAGCGGTGTGCGCCGGATCCTTAGCATGGCGAGTTCGGCATTGTAACGCGTCTTTGTTTTTTACATATGCAGATCATCTTCTTCAGTCCGAAGTAAAACATAGCAGGCATCTTCCGTTGAACAGTAAATTACTGGTGATCCCAATTTTTTTCACAGTTTTAAATATGCAGTTTAATCCGTAGACAGATGAATGCGCATCTTGCTAGAGACTCAGAGACTCCGCCTTTGACCTTTGCCACTCCCCTAGCCCCGAGAAGCCCGCTCTGGCCCAAGGGATTCGGTGGGCCAGAAAAGCCGGGCCTTAAGCCCCAACGAAGCACCAGTGAAGCACGATCATGCCCTGGAAGTGACAATGCAAACGCGACAGGCCTCGGCAGGCACCGGCACGCCCGCTTGAAGACCGATAGTGCAAACACGGCTAATCAATAACACATGGGTTAAAGATTTATCTATGATATCTTAGACATAAACCTGTATTTCAATCATAAATCATTCAAAATGTCTTGAAGCTCATAATAGGGCTTGTAAAAGCATTTTTACATGAAAATGGTAATAGCTGAACCCTGAAAATTAATTATGAAGTATTAAATTATACAAAGTGATTATATTCTAGACAGAGATGACAATGAAAGTGATTGTTTGGATGCAAAGAAAAGCTTTTTTACCTGTAGTTGTGTTTCTTCCAGCTACACTCCGTGCTGCTCTCTTAAGGGTGCGTGTATGCTCATTAACTCGTATCTTTTTTCTTAGTTAAGCATAGAGGACAAACTGTGTCTAGAAAAGAGAGTTAATACTTCCTGTTGCAATATCACATTTTTCTAAATTTGTTGGGAAAAGTCTTTCTAAAGTCTGCCATGTCTTCAGAATCTGTCTTTGATTAAAACAGTTATTTTGTGACAAAGTTGCTTATCTGCAGTTATCTTTTCAGTTCTCTTAAGGCCATTTTTCTCATGAAGAAATTTATTTTAATTATTCAGGGAACCTTTACTCAAATGCTGCTATGATCACTGCTGTCCGACTGCCCTTTAGTTTCTGGCAAGCAGTTGTTTATAGTCCATAATCACCAGTAATTGCATCAGATGTGCCAAATGACAAATGGGACTCATGAAATATTATTTTTAGCAATATCTGAGAAATTGCAACTAAAATGTAATATACATTTTACAACAACATGACACACGCTGTGTGAACAACAAAGCCCAGCCCGACATCAGCAGAGCTCACTTACAAATGTAAATGTATTTATGTAATGTAAATCTAAGCTGACATTCCTTGTAGTCACTAAAATAGCAGAAACACAGAAGTGTTTACAATGCACATAGAACAATTCAGACTGTGAATAGGTACAAACTTTTGTGACTGACAAAATAGGGACATGCAACACTACATGAGTATGGCAGTGAAGGTGCCTCCCCCGACCACCTATACAACCTAGTAGAACACAGCTAAAGCAAAACAACTAACTGCTGGTGGTAAAAGCAATCATCAAACTCATGAGAGAACCCAGGAGGCCAAGGGAAGAGACACCCAAGTTGTGGAACCTGGCAAAGGTGCTTTGTGAAGATCACTATACAAATGTCCTTAATAGTAATGTCCTTAGTCCAATGCCACAAGGAGGCAATGGTCCTCACCGTATGAGCTTTAACATCAATAGGGCAATCCATTCCCTGGCTAGAATATGCCTAAAGCCGAAAGTATACTAGGGACGTCTGCGTATGCGCGTCGTTCCGTATGACGTAATTTCCGTCATCAGGAGGGTCCGCGGCCGTCCGCGCCGACCGTCCGCATGCATCCTAAAATTTGAGACCGCGCGGACAGTGCGCGGACAGTCCGCGTACGACAGGCCATGCGTGTGAAAATATTTAGACAGGACACTTCAGTATAAACAATTATACAAAGGAAATAGACAGCATTTGAACACGCACTATCGTTTTTCTTCTTTAACTTTTACTTCTTCCAAGAACATAAAGCTGTGGAGCATGTTTGTTTGATTCCTGTTCTTTGTTGTCTTGTTGTTTGTTCTAAACTGTGTTTGCAATGGTGGATCAGTTACGTTTCTTCACCTATCCTAATGTTTTAATATACTGTAAATGTCGCCAAATCAGTGCTGCCCTGACAGCCTGTTAGACTAATAATTTGAGTAAGAAATCATTTGTATTGCGTATAGTGTCTAACACGGCCATCCGCGTGTAGCCGCGGGGACTATACTCGGAAAGCTGCGAGCCGGACGCGGAAAAAAGTATACCTTAAGCAATCACATCTACAACCCAATGTGACTAGAGCCCGAAGCCATTTGTTTTGAGAGTAATGGCTTGCTGATGAAGTTATTGGCTGGCTAGCCGGCTCGGCCAAAACCTAAATGGCTTCTGCAGCCGCCAAACTTTTCATAGCTGCAAATGGCTGAAGCTGCCACTTCATGTCTACAGATGTCTATGTTATACTGATTAACTAGATCTCAGTCTCATTTTCTCATTGCTTGAAAAGATTGAGAAAAACTGTAATACAAACACACACTGTTATCAGTATTATTTTGGACAAAGTTTTGCACATTTTACTTCAATGTACACTGAAGCATGCGTCGTGAATTAGCAATGTGGAAACGGTGGTTTGTTACTGCAGTTATATCACGTTCAGTGCTATTAATCTCTCCGTTCCATAATATTTGGTTCATAAACATCAGTCTTTGATTCAGGTGTTTGTGCAACCCTGCCCTGAAGATTTAACAAAAGTCTGGGTAGGTCTAAGTTTAAAAAAAAAGTAAGTAGAAACTAGGAAAGTATGTGAGAAGTGAGATCAAAATTACCTGCTTGCTTCTTTCCGCCATTTCACCTCAGTGCGAGAAAAAAATACATCGCTTCTTCTGTACGGAAAACGAGCAATTTTAATTGGTCAACAGTTCACTGTGAGTCTCTGGCCGTTTCCCAGACTGAAGACTGCAGCCTCCGGAGGTCGCATTTTTACGCTGCATACGTCATCAAGACTGTCTTATTTCAAAATATTAACAATTATAAAGTTTATTCTTATTCTTAGTTAATTGAAAATTGTTCTAATATGCGCATGGCTTGCGAATGAAATGCTCAGTTAACTTAAATAAACCAGGCTTGATGATGTATGCAGTCTGCATACGACCTCTGCAGGCTGCAACCTTTGGATTGAGAAACGGCCTCTGTGTATCGTAGTAACAAGCACTAGACTGTTATATAACCAGTGGGAAAATAGATCTTGTGTATTGTTTATATATTTTGTGTGTGTATGTCTCTATGTGATAGAATTATTATTTGATGCAAATAATTCTATCCGGCTCAGCCAAACTTTATCAGATGGCAGCATCCACATAGGTCGATGGCTCAGGTGTGAAAGCAAAAAATGAAACTACCTGCACTCTAAACATATTTTAGAGCGTTTAGGTTCACATTCCAGGTTTAAGAGCAATATTAGAGTCACTTGAGCACTCATCAGGACAGTACCATTGGTCAAAGGCCTTCATTCTCATCTATAATGAACCCTGCCACCTCAAATGTATCACTGACCCTTTCCTGGACTACAGAGCCAACAGGTCTGTAGATGATGCAATTAACATGGCCATCATCCAGCACCAACTCACCAGGGACCTACGCCAAGATCCTGTTTGTGGACTTTAGCTATGCGTTTAATACAATCATCCCAGCTCTGCTACAGAACAAACTCTCCTAGCTGAATGTACCTGACTCCATGTGCTCTTCTCCCTGTACACCAACAGCTTCACCCCCAGCCACCAATCTGTCAAACAAGTAAAGTTTGCAGATGACACAACCATTATTGGGCCTATCTTTGAGTAGATGAGTCTGCCTATAGGTGGGAGATGGATCATCTGGTGACCTTGTGCAGTCAGAACAACCTAATGTCCAAAGCTGTAAAACAGTGAAGAGACTTCAGAAAGAAGCCAGCCCACCCACCCTAATCATCCTGTGTAACTCTCCAGTCGACAGTGTGGACTTTTTCCACTTCCTGAGTACTATTATCTCCCAGGACCTCAAGTGGGAGCTGAACATTATCTCTCTAATTAAAAAAGCTCACAAAGATGAACATTTAAGCTGAAGATGTTAAACCTTCCAAAGATGATGATGGTACACACCTCTTTGAGTCTATACTTACATTCTCCATCACTCAAGCAAGCTCATAGAAACCAGACAAAACACCCTCATCTCAAGGCGGTTATTTGCCACACACTTTATGACACCTAACAGGAAGAGCAAGGCTGGTAGCATCGTAAAGGGGTTGGCATCTCTAATGAAATGGAGTCTGAACAAATAAGGTCTGTTCATTTTAGAAGTGGTTGAGGTTAGCTGTGGGTATACAGGCAGACACCCATGAGAGAGCTCTGTTTATGTGTGATAAGTGGCTTAAGCACATTCCTCTAGTACAAGATAAAAAACTATGCAAGGAGTCTGTTCACATCAGTTGAGAAAGAATGCCTGGGACAAGGCTCTTAAGCACATTCTTGGAGAACGAACCACTCCAGGAGTGGCTGCAGTCCTGTGCCACTGGTGGGCTACTGCAGACTGAAGTGCTTACTAATATCTGTCACATCATATGCTGATCGGTTTGTGCAGTACAGGTGACAAAAGAAAAAAACAGACATGTTCAAACACATTTCGTTCAACTCTGTAACAAAAGTCAGGGGCGTTTTTAAGTATTAAAACATTAGGGGCTGAGCTTAAATCATCAGGGACTTTGCAAGAGTAATTTTTTAAACACAAAGTAGCACAAAATTATTCATATGTAACTTTATATACATTCTTTATTTAGTTTTGCTATGTGCCACAGCCTCTCATCTAGCTCTTATACTGTGCAAACTGTATAATCTACCGCAAACACTGCAAAAATGCTTGTCTATAGTTTTCTTATTTCTAGTCAAAATGTCAAACAATTCTTAAAATAAAATGCCTAGCCTTCCCAAAAATACTTTTATTCTTAATACACACTTGTTGGGCACTTTATTTCCATTTCTCGAACATTTACAAAAAAATTGAATGTGATATGTGATAGGAAAAGGGAGTAAAGGGAGGTTGTTAAAAGGCGGATTAGAACCAATGACAATAACTATACCATAGTTTGATTTATTTTAAACTTCAGTGGTCAAAACATAATTCCGAAAATTACATTTGTGTTATTTCATGCGTAATACATTTTTATCTCCAATACACATTGGCAACAATTACTGACCCCCCTCCAGCCTTATTTAATACTTTTTGCTGCCCCTCCTCCTATAGACCATTTCAAAAGATGTAAACAACACTGGTCCAGAAGCACTTCCTGTTTCAGTTTTTTTAACACTAAATAAAAGTTGGGATAAAATACAACCAACAGAACATATAGAACTGAGTCAAAAAGTTAAACAAACATCTTAAAGATAATGATATGTGTGTGAAAATAAAAAAACAGTCACAAACTGAAACAGGAAGTGCTTCTGGACCAGAATTGTTTACATCTTTTGAAATTGTATATAATGCCTGATGGGGGTAAAGAACACATGGCAAGAGATAAAAAAACTTTTGTCCATACAGAATCTCTCCAGGGGCCTCATTTATAAAAGTGCGACGTAGGAACTATCCTACATTTCATCTAAGACCATTTCTGAAATGATCGTACGTGTGATTCAGAAAAAAGGAGCGCACGCACAAGAAAACGTGCGAAAGCCTTTTTTTCCAGATGTGCAGTTTATAAATCACAAATGATCTTGAAATTGTGCGCAGCCGAATGCTCTTAGAACTCCGCCTTGTAAACGCCCCTAATTTAATTCATTAGCATATAAATATTAAATTATCAAAGGCCAAATTCTTTGACTGCTACAATGGCAGTGGTCAAAAAACATATTTGTTGTTGATTGCTGAAGTTTTTAATATTTCTAAATTCTAACATGGAAACTTTATTGACATCACTCGAGTTAAGGCGATTATTAGTGGACCTTTCAATTCACGTCTTTTATTTAACTGTACAATAAGGTTAATTAGTTAACATAATGTAATGTATTAACTAACATGAACAATTAGCAATACATTTCTTACATTTATTCATCTTTGTTAATGTTAGTTAATAGAAATAAAGGTTTAATTGTTTGTTCATGTTAAAATGATTGAATTCGCATTCACAGTGCATTAACTAACGATAACAAGATTTTAATAAAGTATTAGTAATTGTTAAAATTAACATTAACAAAGATTAATAAATTCTGTATAAGTGCAGTTAATTATTAGTAACTGGTAACTAATGTAGTTAACTAATGAACCTTACTGTAAAGTGTTACCCATTTAAATATATTTTTTACACGTAAACGTAGTATTTGTGTCTCAAAAGTTTTGTTTCAGTTTGCCATGCCTCCTGCACGGCGGTGTAAAAATAAGAGATTTTTCGACTTTAAAATTCAAAGATCGTATCATAAACTATCTGAATATATTCCATATGGATTCATTTGGATTTACAGATGTTTAACATTAAAATCGATGTGTGGGAATAATTTATATGAATTTTTTAAATACCCATTACTCTTAAATGTCGCATGTCCCTTATTGTAGGCTACATCGAGGCTTTAAAATGTAGTTCCTTTCACGTCCTTTTAAACATTGAATTCGCTTTTTACTTTTTATTTAATAAGCACATTTTGTAACATTTACATATGCATTAAACACGCGAAACAATTTAGCTATATTAGTTTTATATTTTTTGAAAAGATGACGAAATAGAAAATCGTTTCCTGAACCTATGGACACATTTTTGCATCGGAATTGCCATACATTTTAAAATATCAAAATAGGCCAACATATTTTGTTTAAAATATATTCTAAAATCTTGTTTAATTATTTTGAAGTAGTATGCCTTTCCTTCTCGTTCATTTTCTGTGTGCAACATTGTTGCATGTTTTATTATGTTTATTCTGAATAAACCAACAGCGCAGTTTACATGCTTCGTCCTTGTTGCATTAGTTCATTAAGATAATTCTGAACAGATTTCTGTAGTTCAAACAACTCTGAATTGTAGTTGAGAACGTCATGGCGCACTATTAAAACATTGTCGTGCTTAAATTGGTATTGGGCTTATAATTACAGTTAATTTGTCAGTCGGGCCGGGCTCGGACACAACGTGCAGGGGGCTTCGGTTACGTTTTTTTGGGCCCAATAAGCTCTAATACAGATGATGCTGACGCTGTAAAAGTTTCGAATATGCCTACCTGCAATACTGCAATATTGCCACAAGGAAACGTGCGTACGTCAAGTCGGAACCTGACGTGGAGGTAAGTACTTTTCCACGTCAAAGACGAGTTTTATAAATCTGAGCGTTGGAGTGGATTTGAGCGTACGCACGGTCTAAGATCAAATCTGTGCGTACGGACGCTTTATAAATGAGGCCCCAGATCCTTCAGACAGCTTGAGGATTCCTCTACAAATTTGTATGGGGATCAAATTATAGTACATGTTACAGATGTATTTCACAGTGGTACTTTTTTACAAGGGATTATATTGCAGAGTGGCAGTAATGTACTATGGAAAGGTTTGTAAGGCAGTTTAATTGTTAACAAGATAGATGGTCAGAGGGAAAATGCCCTTGTCTGGTTGCTGTGATGCTTGATGCTCAGAAGTATTAGCCTGCGGGCAACAGTTCAAGAGATTATGGCCTGGGTGTGCAATGTTCATAATGATTTATACCTGATTTGTCACTCTGGAGGTTTCATCAGGTTACCCGAGAAACACCAATAAGTCTGTTGCAGGGATTCTTCACACTGAATAAATGTAATGTGGGTGTCCCACTTCAGGTCCTGAGAGACACTAGCGATAGGGAAACTGAATCAGCTGCTGTTACAATTATTAAAGTGCATAAGCATGACCACAACAGATTTCTGGTACACACTTATAATGAAATACATATTTGTGTTACAGCAGAAGCATAACTACTTTTAAATATGTAGATTTCTATGGATTTTTTCACATATTCAATAAATGATTTCAGTTTGCATTGTGTGATCCAAATTCGTGAAAGAAGGCCATTGGTTTAATGCATGCAAACACAGCTTTATGAGCACTTATTTTTGCTTTTTGAGATAACATCCCAGTGAAAGTGCTAAGGTCTACAGTAATAAGATAGCCTCCCTTTAGTTTTCATCTGAAAAATGGTGCCCCAAAAGTAAAGTATCAGAACAGCCTTTGTTTCATCCCTTACTGCCTCCTCCATTGACTCCATTCTTAAACCAATAACAAAGTAAGGATATAATAACATATATTCATAATTTAATTGGCTCCTTGAATGAAATCATCTTTATATCTGTAAAACTCAAAGGAAATTAGAATATGAAAATGGTTGTGGGAAGAGGCTTATAAATCATACTTTTTGTCAAACATTTTTATTCTGTAACTTATTTACTTTGTGATGTTTTTTCTCAAGTTTTAGGACAAAAATGTTTTATCTGCAAAAGTAATAAAAACTTTAAAACAAACGATTTTGAAACTCAATATTTCAGAATGCAGATAAAACCTTATAATTCTAAGGGAGTGAAATCTTATCCATTATTGTTTCACTTTAACCTTACTTCATTAAGACATTTAACTTTAGTCTCAGCCTTAGATGTCATGGCCATGGCCATCTGATGTCATAAACGGCAAGGAACGGGACCCAAGTGCAGGTAATGCTGAACTCACAAAAGGTTTATTTAAAACAAAACCCATGTGGGGGCAAATGACACAACATAAACTGATAACACTAACAGATAAGACTATTGTCAAGAATTAAGGAACACAAACCCAGGCACAGACAATAATAGAAAAACACTGAACCCACGAGGGGGCAAAATGTAACACAAACAAGATATACTAAACACTAACTAGACTGGACTTACAACAAAATTAAACAGAACACTAACTAGACTAATATAAACGTACAAAGCTTGACTAGGCTTTAACGAAAGGACAAAGTACTCACAGGTAGAATAGACAATGGACAAGCAACGAACTTCTTTTTCTTCTTCTTCTTCTTTTCGTTTAATGGCTGCTCACTCCTTGGGAGTATTACTGCCACCTACTGTATACGTTGCGCATATGTGTAATGGATCTGAATTGTGAAAAAATATATAATAATAATAATAATAATAATAACACAATTAATAATAATAATACAATTAATAATAATAATAATAATAAAGTAAAAAAATAAACCCCTTTTAACACCCCAGAGGATCCGAGCCCAAGCTTCAGCTGACGCTGCGTGTTTCAGCTCCTCCAGCTTCCACATTGAACTCCTCAAACTCCTGGATGTTCAGAGCAACTTGCTCCTCCTTCTAGATCCTGTGATCTAGTCCTGTACGCTCTAAAAATATCATCACCTCCTTAAGCCTCTCTATATCCCTCAAACCCTCTCCCAATAAGGCCATGATACTCACTGGCCTATTCTTTATATTACTAAAGAGACCACTACGCTGTTCTTCATATTTACTACACTTAAAAAGCACATGTTCTACTGTTTCAACACCATCAAATTCATCACACATACCATTCTCATGACAAGCAACGAACACCAAACCCACTGACATTAAATAGGAAAACTAATGAGGGGAGCAGGTGAAAATAATAACAGGTAAGGGAGCGGGTAAAAAGTGACAGAACAAGGAAAACACGTGGCCTGATCATGAATAATCCATAGCCACGTGTTCCCACACAAAACATGGCACTGTCAGAACCCTGTCATAACGAACTAGATGTAATACAAGACAAGATTCTGACAGGATACTGGCAACTATGATGTGACAACACACTTTTACAAGACTATACTACACCTACTTGACTTGACTATGACAACTATGTCTAACAATCAAACATACCAAACAAACCAAAATGATTCAACACATGACAGAACACACTGGGGCCTTAAATAGGAAAAACTAAACGAGATAACGAGGGAAGGTCAGGTGAGGAAAGTTAACCAATAATGAATAATTAACAAGGAAAAAAGGAGGAGGGGCAGAGACAAGACACGGCAGCACACAGCCCAAACAAAAGGTCATGTGCTACCACACAAAACATGGGTACTGCCACAATCCTGCAACAGGAATTACTGTGACAGGCCGACAGGATCATGACAGTCTGATGCATAACATCGTGTTCAAACCAGATGCGAAGGATTATGTTTCAAGTAATAAGAGGTGGTCACACTAGACTGAGCATGCAAATATTTTTTTTTATGTTGCTTTTTGGAATGGGCAGGGAGTCCTTAGTCCATTGTGATAATCATGGCCAAAACAAGCAGGATAGGCGATTAATCAATGAAAAGTGGTTTATTATGAACAAAATTATACAAGGGCAAACTAAAAAGCATACTAAAAAGCACATTTAAATAGCTTACCATAAGAGAGAAACTTTGGACACAGCCTCTGTTTACACATGATACATTTTTACTTTCAGTGGACTAAGTTGTTACTACTATTATGTATGTAACTGGCTAAGTCAGTAACACAGCTATTAAGTGTTACAGGGAGATTCAGAGTTGTATTTATTTATTCCCCAAAACTGCTACATCAGAGGAACACACTCTTGTCCAACTGTCTTAACAGACTGAATCCATACAGCACGGTTTCATCTTTTCTTTTTATACTGTAGTTGGTTAGAAGTAACCTACTTTGTAATTTTGTTTGCGTTTTATATTTTTTCCTCTCTGTCAAGAAATGCTATACCTGTTCAGAAAAAAAACTGCTTGTTTAAGGGAAACCAGAAGCCGATCAATTACCCACCAAGATCTGCAATACGTTATCATGTATCTTGCTTAAATGTAATTCATGTGAATCTACATAACTTATTTACATCCATCTATACTTTAATTTAAATAAACTTTTAAATTAGAAATTTAAGTTTAGAAAACATTTAGGCGTTACCAATTGAAATATTTTTTTAAGTTGATCTAATTTGACTTTTTACAGTGCATTTACACAAAGTGCAAAGAACAACCCTTGTTGAAAAACACTGTTTACATTAGCTTCGCCAACCAATATCTGGTTAGACCATTCAAGTAAAAAGAAAAAAACTGAAATTCAACAACTTCTGTGTAGACAATGGTAAGTAATGCTCATGGAACTGTTTTTGATGCGTTATCATTGGTTCGAATCGGCCTTTTCACAACCTCCCTCTACTCCCTTTTCCTATCACATTGCATTTATTTATTTTATTTTTTTAAAGAAAAAATGTTCGAGAAATGAAAATAAAGTGCCTGACAAGTTTGTATTAAAGTGCCCGTATCCATCCATGCTGTTTTGAGTGAGATACAGGTTTCTGAATGTCCTCTGCCTTGAGTCTCAGATTGCGCGAGTTAAAACTCAGCTCCGTTGTGACGTAACAAAAAGTTTCGTCACATTCAGTTTGAATTTTCCCGCCCACCACCCCACTCGCAGGTCTCCACCCACCAGGTAGCTAGAGAGCACAGAGCAGTCACACCCTCTATGCTGTTATCATGTCTCACGGAAACAACAGCAATTTGGATATTATCAGAGCCATGGATATGGCTCTGGATATTATGGATTATACTCCCGCCTACTTTTAAAAGCAAAGTTTTAACGCGTGGTTATTGGAACCCGGAGTAATCTTATATACAGTGTGTTACCGAAATGTGATGTAAACAACAGACTATCACAGACTATAACAGACGGTCACTATGTATCTATATTTCATGGATTATATGCATTTGTGGACAAAAATGGTAATTGAATGTATTTTATTGGACTTTCATGGATCATTCACACATCTGAAACAGACTGGATTCGATTCTTCGGTAAGAAGTCACGTTATATTTTGCATGTTGTCATCTTCGGTCACAAAATACAACATTAGAGCATCTATATCCAAAACAGAGATCATACATTGATGCTAATCCCGTAAATTATACCTTTTTAAATGTATAGTGATGTTAAAATTGTTTAAGTTAGGCTATATAGATATTTTTGCAGGCTAGATAGTTTGCAGCGTGGTTTCGAAAGTTAAAAAAAAATATTTAACGGCTTTATTTTACAATTCTACAAGAACTAAGTAATAGTGCTTTGCCAAACTAAAAGTGTTTTGCCAAACTAACCGAGACCGGGCCTTACCGCCCCGGCTTTTCTGACGAGGCTAATCCCCGAGCATCTAATAACTGTTACGGTCCGGACCTCCTGCTAGCTTCTAGCAATTAGCACGAGGTCCACAAGCAGTATACATCCCCCGCCGGGTCTTAATTTCTGTAATTTGCGATAATAATGCGTTTGAAAATGTTTTATAACGGGAATATGTTAGCATTGTTCTGGGAAAACGAGTTTATTGTTGAAACTGCTACATCACAATTTACGCTGGAATCTTTGTGTGTCATGATGAGTTTGACACACCGAGACCGGCCCTTACCGCCCCGGCTTTTCTGATGAGGCTAACCCCCGAGCCTCTAATAACTGTAACAATCCGGACCTCCCGCTAGCTTCTAGCAATTAGCATGCGGTCCACAAGCAGTATACATCCCCCGCCAGGTCTTAATTTCTGTAATTTGCGAAAATAATGCGTTTGAAAATGTTTTATAACTGGAATATGTTAGTATTGTCCAGGGAAAACGCGTTTATTGTTGAGACTGCTACATCACAATTTACTCTGGAATCATTGTGTGTCATGAGTTTCTTCTCCTGTAGTGTAACGTTACTTATTGGTGATACTTTTCTGCTTGATATGTCTGTTGGCAACATAAACCGTTAATAATAATAATAATATATAAAATAATAACACAGTATGGTCTGTACTGCTCACGATATCACTATGCACGCGCACATGACGTTAGTAGTGGGGGTGATCAAAGGAGCAGCAGCTCATAAATATGTAAGACTAGCTCAAAACGGCACAATCTGAACTGCCCTGAAACAGAGGCTACTAGAAATGGGTAACAATCTTTTCCTACAAGCTATTTCGAGCAAACAACTTTTGAAACATGCTTTATGGAACTCATACACCTATTTAACTTGTGGAAAGCTATCATAATATGGGCACTTTAAGAATAAGTATTTTTGGGAAGGTTAAGCATTTTAATTTATGAATTGTTTGACATTTTAAATAAAATCAAGAAAAATACTAGCCTGGGTTTCCCCATGCTGCCTTGTGCACAAATTTATTCACGCTGCAAGTCTAGCATGGAAACTTTGGCCCTTTTTTGCCCCTGAAATAGGGAACACGGAGGCAGTTTTGTTATTTGTTATAATACGGCAACAGACGCAAAGTTACGTTTCAATGCCTTTGATAGTGTTCTAAGTAGTTTATTTAAAAAAGAGCAACTTTAAACTGGCCTATTAAATATCCAAGAAGGATGTTTGTGTATGGCAAGACATGATAAACACAGAGTTTTATAGGACCAACCTGCTAGGCATTGTCGTCGTCGACGAAGTACATTTAACTTATAAATGGAAAGTGGGATTTATTAATATCATTGTCATTATGCGTGTACTGTGGTTGTCGTAGTGCCACTAAGTCGTAGTGCTTTTCAATACAATATACAGCTACCGGTTTATTGCATAGCTTTCAGCTGCACTCGTACCCGATAAAAGTCGTTTACTTTTGAATTGATGTCGCTCTACATACGCCATCTGGTAAAATTGAAATGATTGGCTATGAGCTACGTACAGACACATTTAATAGACATTCGTAGCGCTCAATAAACAGCTCTGGGCATTCGTAAACCACGCCTCAAATACGAGAAAATGAGCATATGGTTCCCAGACCACCTCTCATTATCTATGAGACTGGTCTGGTGTTAGCCAGGCTAGAAAAATACTAAGTAAGACAAGCATTGTTTGCAGTAGATTATACATTACATGTATGCACATTAATATTCTAATTTCCTTTGAGTTTTATAGATATAAAGATGATTTCATTCAAGAAGCAAATTAAATTATGAATATATGTTATTATATCCTTACTTTGTTATTGGTTTAAGAATGGAGTCAATGGATGAGGCAGTAGGGGCTGAAACAAAGGCTGTTCTGATACTTTACTTTTGGAGCCACATTATTCAGATGAAAACTGAAGGGAGGCTATCTTATTACTGTAGACCTTAGTACTTTCACTGGGATGTTAACTCGAAAAGCAAAAATAAACGCTCATAAAACTGTGTTTGCATGCATTAAACCGATAGCCTGCTTTCTCGAATTTGGATCACACAATGCAAACTTAAATCGTTTATTGAATATGTGAAAAAAAAATCCATAGAAATCTTTATATTTAAAAGTAGTTATGCTTCTGCTGTAACACAAATATGTATTTCATTATAAGTGTGTACCAGAAATCTGTTGTGGTCATGCTTATGCACTTTAATAATTGTAACTGCAGCTGATTTAGTTTTCCTATCGCTAGTGTCTCTCAGGACCTGAACTGGACACCCACATTACATTTATTCAGTGTGAAGAATCCCTGCAACAGACTTATTGGTGTGTCTCAGGTAACCTCATGAAACCTTCAGGGTGACAAATCAGGTATAAATCATTGTGAACATTACACACCCAGGCCATAATCTCTTGAACTGTTGCCCGCAGGCTAATACTTCCGAACATCAAGCATCACAGCAACCAGACAAGGGCATTTTCCCCTCTGACCATCTATCTCATTAACAATTAAACTGCCTTACAAACCTTTTCAAATACTGCCACTCTGCAATATAATCTCTTGTAAAATAGTACCAATGTGAAATACCTCTGTAACATGTACTTTGAATCATATTAAATAAACTGCCTGTAGATACTGTCTCAGGTTCAAGTTCTTCTTCACATGAAGAGTAATATCTGTTTTCTGTACATACATTACCAGACTAACATTTAGGGTGATTTGACTGAAGTGTTTCTCATGATATTAAAATCTTTTAATCTAAAGGGGCATGCTTAAATATTAACAATAATGTTGTTTTTAATGCATGAATAATTGGGAGAAATCAGTCAATAAGAATAGATGTGAACTACTTTAACCCTTTAGGCGTCACCCCACCCTGTTGAGTGAAATCTACACTCTTAGAGATTTCAACCAATTTATAGTTTGTCATGATTAGATAAGAATTCACATGCAAAACACTAAAGTTATCGTTGGTGGGACAGTGACATTTAGCTGGATATTAAAGTGCACCTATTATGCCCCTAAATGGGCACCTTACTGTATAAATAGGTCTCCCATAGTAAATATTTTTGATTAAAACAATTAATTAAAGCAATATTATTTTTATAAACTGCCTACATACCTCACCAATTTTGCTCTCTCTCTGACACGGTCGGATTTAGTTCCTGTCTCCGCCTCCAAAAATGTCTAGTGTACTCTGATTGGTCAGATGGCCTAATCAACTGTTATTGGTCAACTGGGTTCAGTGTGTGTTTGAAAGGTTACACCCCTGACTTTGCGTGGGTTTCCCGGTCCTAAAGAGAGCATGGACGTAAACAGCTGACTTACATGCAGAAACGATGGCGATTGTACTTCCTTACCAGTTCGATCCCGAGTCCGATCCAGAGAGTTCAGATGAGCAGACGGCCGTTACAGCAACACCTCCGCAAGCAAGACTTTTGCAGGACGTTTCTCAAATGGTAATTTTTTATTCCCTCAGCCGCCTAACAATAAGGATGTATTGTACAGTAACTGTAACATCAAAATATCACGTTTAAAACGATGTCCGTCAACAAACTCGAGTTTGCATTTAACTTGTTTAGGTGTTTGTGTGGCAACTGTGCCAGAATGCCAAACGAGGCTGAAAACTTGTGTTGCAAAGAGATTCCAAAGGTAATTATAACGTATTACATTACTTTGCAAACTATATGGAAACACATATGTGGCATATAGTAAAATATTCATTTAAATGATGACTTAATTTGTTAGTTCTACATTATTTTACTGTAATAAACTTTATTATAAAACACTGCTTACATATAAGTGCTAT